>NW_007729514.1:300641-311396 GCF_000696425.1 Galeopterus variegatus | reverse complement strand
TAAAAAAAAAAAAAAAATATATATATATATATATCACACATCTTAAAAAAAAAAAAAGAAAAGAAAATATTTGCAAACATACTGCTAGTGTTATCTAAGTAAATGTTCCAGGCATCACAGAATAATGATCACTGCCTAAATTCTAATTTTCTGTAACCCTCAAAAAATTGTAATGATGAACAAGAAAAGTAAAGAAAATCATATATAACCACTGAATGTAGCAAACTGACTTTAATTTACATATATGTGGGGGGAAATATCCAATACCTAGTAGATATCCATGATAATGGAACTGAAGAGAAAAATCATATTATTATTTCCATACACATGGAAAAAACAAATTCTCAAAATTACTTAGACAAATTTATGGATGCTTCATTAGCATATCATTTATATTTGTCTATGTAAATGTATTCATTTCTATTAATCCATTAGTAAATAATCATCTATCTATATAGATATATGGATCAATAGATAATTTAGCCCAAAAACCAGCATCCTCCTTAATGTGGAAGCAATGGCTGCTTTCCCACCATAAGACAGAACATTGCAACAAAAGGCCCAGTAACTCCACCCTTACATGATATTCTGATGGAGAGATTATTAATGTAACCAGATAAGGGAAAACAATTAGAGGCATAAAATTGGAAAGAATAAGTAAAAATATCGCTATTATAGGTTATAAGATAACACACCTGAAAAATCTAAAAGAATTGATTTAAAAATACTACATACAATAAGAATTCAATAAGATAGAATAAAAGGTAACTTAAAACATCAATAGGTTTTATGTATCTTCAAACAATAACCTGTTAGAAGAAATAATGGAAGAAAAAAACACTATTTCCAGTAGAAAATTTAAAGATTAAATAACTAGGAACAAAGTTGATAAAAATGAGAAAAATATAAAAATGTTTTAATTTCTTCAAAGATCAAAAGTAGAATTGGACAAAAGGAAAATCAAACCATATTCTCCGATAGGTTAAATCAATATTCAAAAAATGTCAATCATCTTCAGGTCAGTAACATACAACATAATCACAATAAATATAGTGTATTAGTACATTCCTGTTGTTTATAACAAAATGCTTGAAATTGGGTGATGTATAAAGAAAACAAAATTTACTACTTGCAGTTTCTGAGGCTGGGAAGTCCAAAGTCCAGGGAACACATCTGGTGAGAGCCTTGGTTGGTGGTGGCAGTGATGGCAGGGTATCACATTGTAAAAATGGTGCAGCAGAGAGAGCAGAGAGAGAGGCAGTCTCTGTTCTCTCTTCTTTGAAAGCTCTCAGAACCACAATCCTGACCACCATTTTCAACCCATTCACTACGGCATGGTCCTACAATATAATCACCTCTTCAAGGCTCCCCCTTTCAATTATCATAGTAGGATTTCCCATCCTCTTAACAGTCACAGTGAGGACCAAGGTTCTCATACATAAAACTTGGGGGACACAATTCACGCTTCAGTGAGTTTTGGGGGGACTTAATTCAATCCACTACATAGAGTAATTTATTATCTGGAGCTAGACAATTTATTTCAATATCCTTGTTTAGTAAAATATACCAGATAAGAATGATTAGAAGAAAAGCCTGAAAAAGATGAGTAACGGAAGCAAGATAAACCTATCAGAAATTGAAACATATTAGAAACCCTCTACCACTATGCTTTTTAAAAAAATATCTGCATATGAGTAATGGCACATGAATAGTCGGATAGTAATGTTTTAGAATGAAAAAGTCCAGAATCGACCCAGATACATAAGGACACATGATATAAGTTTTCAGTGACATCTAAGTCACTGGGGAAAGTAAACTTTTAACCAATAATGTTGGGACAATTGGATATCCACTTACAAATGGATAAAACTGGATCTAGATCCCATACTCTATACCAGAATAATTCCAAATTGGTTAGAGGTTTAAAAAATACAAGTACCTGATGAAAACATAGATGAATTACTTTATAATGAAGCAATGGAGATACGTCTTTTGATAATCCAAAGTCCAGAAGAAACAAAAGACAAGACTTATACATTAAGTCTTAAAAGAAAAATAAAAACACTACAAATAAATTACAAACAAAAAAATTGCATATTATATTACAGGCAAATGGTTTATGCTCCTAACATATAAAAAACTCCTAAAAATTAAGAAGATGGTTAAAAGCCCCAGTAAAAAAATTGGGCAAAAAAATGTAAAGAGAGGTCCAGAAAAAGCTAAGCAAATGAANAAAAAAAAAAAATCTGACTGTCAGTGAGACTAGAGCAATGTTCCAGTAATACTGAATAGTTGCTTAGCAATTTTTCAATGCTCATCAGTGATAAATTTTTTATAAGGAATGTAATTCAGTGGTTCTAAAATTTAAATACACTTTGAACTATCTGTATAAGTAAAAAATTGATTTTTATGGGAATATGGAATTATTTGGCTTAAAATTATGAAATGATTGAAGCAGTAATAATTTTAATAGAAGGATATGTGTGTAATTTTCAATGATCCTTTGCATAATGTATATGGATTTCTTAAAATTTTAATTTTTATATTCAACCAAAGGCCTGTTTGCCAAACACTTTTAAAAGAAGACAGAGTTAACTAGCTTTCTTATTTTTTAAAAATATGGTTAATAATTATAAATAGAAATGTCTGTATACTATATGTTTTACATCACAGACATTAAGTAAAAAATAAATTAATCTTATGACTCTGACCTTTTAAAAAAATTTAATATATCTTTTTGAGAGGCTGTTTATTTACTGGAACAAGAACAACAACAAAAGAGTTAAAGATACTATAAATACTCAGGAAATAGTCACTGAGGAAGCTGAGAGAAATTGTCTCATGGTGGGACACTGAGCTGAAAACTCTTTAGAGATACTGCAAGGCAGAAGATATCTCTAAGGCAAAAGTAAGTTCTTGGGGATTCACCAGTGGAAAAAGGCCATGACTCCACTATTTCTAGGAAGACAACATGACAATATTCTTATAAATTTATAAATTAACCTTGCTGACCTACCTCTTTGTAAGTTCAAGCTCTAGAGAATGAACTGAAAGAGCTCTCCTCTCTTAAAAAAAAAAAAAAAAAAAAAAAAAAAATAAATATATATAAATAAAACATTTTAAAAAAAAAAAAAAAAAAAAAAAAAAAAAAAAAAAAAAAAAAAAAAAAAAAAATTGAGCTGATTCATTTTTTAAGAGGACAAATTTTTCAGGTGAAGAAGCTGTGGAAAAATGAAGCCTCATAATGTAGAAACTCACGAGATCTAAGATACATGCTTGACCAAACCACCTTAGTTTGTCTTTATTTCTAGATACGACATTTGCTTTCCTATTTATAACTGACTTAAAAGCTGTTTTTAAAAAATGCTTATTATAAACTTCAAAACAAAATTGCAAAGCTATCTTTTAAGACAGTTGTGAAGAATCAAGCAATTTAATTTCTTTAAATTCTGGTTTCCCTTCAATTTTTTTTTCTCTTCAAATTTTGAAGAGCTTAGCTAGCCTGCTGAAAGCACAGGTATACATTTAAAATCATCCCAAATATAGTTATGAAAACTTATTCTAAATTTGTAGCATATAAAATTGTTTTCCTTTGCTTTTTCTCTCTCTTAGCTTGAAGTATTTATTTTAAATCAATAAGAAAATTTGAATACCCTAAGAGAAAAATGGGCCAAGGACTAACAGGACACGACCGTTTCTGTCACAATAAATGAATTAATTTTAAAAACAAAGAGAATATAAAGAAATACATAAAGCCAGAAACCAAATGAAAGACTGTTCAACCTCTTTAGCAATCAAGGAATTGCAAATTAAAAGGATAAGATACCATGTATTGCATATCAATTTGGAAAGAAACAGTTTGAGGATATAGAACCTTACACACTGTTACTGTGAACATAAAATTGTTTCAATCTCTCCAGGAGCACTTTGGCAAAATGAATTAAAGTCTTCAAAAATATATTTCCCTTTGACATATTACTTTCACTTCTGAGAATATTAAGTGTATGTGAATTTTCATCTATAAAGATAATAAAATTAAACATTATTTGAGATAGCAAAATATTGAACATCATATAAATAATCAACAAGGGTAAAATAAAGTTGTCACAGATAATCCAATATAATGGTATTTGGCCCCTACAAGTACAAGAGGACTTTAAAAAGTTCATGGAAAGATTGATATTACCTTTCAATTCTATTTTTCCACAAACTTTTTGAAGTACCCTTGTAACTTTATGCCAGTTTATTGATGTGAGAAGATGCTAAAGATATAAGTTAAAAAAAAGGCAAAATTAAAAAAGAATTGTTACAATATTGTGTGAAAACATATTTTAGAGGAAGGGAGACAGAGAGACAGATAGGAAAGATAAAATGTACACAGATACGTTTATAGTTGATTATTTATGGGTGAATAGATTGTAGTTGCTTTTAAATATTTTTCTTATTTGTTCATGGTCTCTGGTTTCCTATGGTGAACACACATGTTTTTATGTTAAAGTGTGTGTGCTTTATTTAACATGTAAAGATATATTTGTTTGCTTTACATTTTTCCTGGGGGAAACCATAGAAACAAGGACCAAGGGCCTGAGTAAGCAGTTTACATAGGGAGAGCCCTGGCTGGCTATCCTGTATGTGAAGAGATGCTTGAATTCACAAGTGGCAGAAGAAATGCAAATATAATCTCAGTGTGTACCCATCAGATTGGCCAAAAAGTAGAAATATGGTGAGAAACAGGAGAAATAGAATTTAGTGAGAGGCTAGACTGGCTGACTCATTCCAGAAGTAAGGGATGCAATTTCTCACCTATTAAATTGAGAAAAATCCAGAAGTTTTACAATATGTTCTGTTGGCATTTTTATAGGAAAACAGGCCCTTTATAACATTACTGGAATGATTGCAAAATGGCATAAATTCTATAGAAGAGTATTTGGCAATATGAAACAAAATCGCATATGGATTAACCCCTTGATGCAGCATTCCCACTATAAGGATTTCATCGAGGAGAGAAAGACAACCATCCAGGTGTGAAATACCAAGGGAAATGCTTATTCATAGTAAATAACGTGTAACAGTAAAAGAGTGGAAACAATCCAAATGTTCAGCATTTGGAGGACTGGTTTAATGACCTACTGTACTTCTATCAAAAGTGTGTATTATACAGCTTTAAAAAAGAAAGAAGACCAGTATGTAAGTATTGGTAGCAAATGATCTCCAGGATACATTAAATGAAAATTTTTAAGAAGTTGGAATATAAATATACATATGCATGTATTTTCTTATTTTTATAAAAAATAAACACTAGAAAAGAAGAAATAAAAAATGTTTATTTACAAAGGGTGTAAGAAATGGAATAAAAGCAAGATTCCTCTGAGAAGAATTTAAAATATTTTTCTCTTTTACATTATGTAAATGGATTTATTTATTTATAAAAATATAAATAAAAAATGAGAAATAACTTGAAATTGAAACAAAGTAAAACAAATGAATAAAACTCCTTATAATATACTCTAGAATAAAAAGAACAACAAAAATGTATAAACTTTACTTAGTGGTTTTATTTTAGTAACACTGTTGAAATAATTATGAAATATAAGATAAATCAAGTAAGTATATAGGGTAATATTACTAGGAAACAAGTATTTTCATGTAAGAGAAAAAGAACCAAATATAAAGAACTTAAAGAAAGTAGCTATAATATTAAATTTATATAAGAAATATATACAGTTATGAATGTCTGTCTCTCTGTCTGTCTGCCTCTATATATTCCATCTATATCTATCTCTATTCACCTATTTCTATCTCTCTCTGTTTCCAACTTTGTTCACTGGACTGGCCAAGAAGCAATAACATCCTAGCAGCAACAGCACACATAACATGGGTTTCTTTTATTTATTTTATTTTTTTATTTTTTTCCTTTTTTGTCTTTTTTTACTGACCGGTAATGGGATTGCAACTCTCGGTGTCGCGCCTGGTGTCGCGCCCGTACCGGCGACTGGCAACGGGATCGCAACCCTCAGTGTTGCCTCCGCACCGCGCTCAGCCAGTGAGCAGGAACCGGTCTCCACATGGGATCCGAACCCTCGGCTCGGTGTCGCGCCCGTACCGGCGACCAGCAACGGGATCGCAACCCTCAGTGTTGCCTCCGCACCGCGCTCAGCCAGTGAGCGGGAACCGGTCTCCACATGGGATCCGAACCCTCAGCGGGAGCACCGCCACACTTCCAAGCGGCGCACTCTCCAGTGCGCCACCGGGCTGGCCCCATAACATGGGTTTCTAAAAGGCATCTCTCACTAAGAAGACCAAAGTTCATTGGAAAATGGCTGATAGCAAGTCTAAAGCAGGAAAAGTGCTATCATTTGCAGGAAGCATGCACAAACTAGTGGGAATTTAGCTAAACAACACAGGAGTCAGCCAGCCAAATTTGAAACAATTTGACCAAAAAAAAAAAAAAAAAGAAACCAGATTGTAATCGATTGAAAGTGTGAATAAATAAAAACATGTAAGGCTTTAGTAATCCTCTTTGCATAATATCATCCATTCAACAAATTACTTGCAAATACCAAGGAGTAAACACGCATGTGTGGACATGCATGTGTGCATACACATGTAACTTTGCAATGATAGTATATGATGGTAACTACCTTTACCAAATGATCCAACTTAGCATCTCTAAGTGGAGTGACAACTTGACATTTTATGCTTTCTGATGTGATACATTTTGAAGGCAATTTTGTTATCTATTTAGCATTCTTAAAGTGCTAAACTAAAAGGTATAAAACCTTTTAATTCTAACTTCCAGTTTATTGAAAATACTAAGGATTCAGGGAAAGTTTAATGACCTATGAGGAGACAGTCGGGCAAATCCAAAGTATGGGACATTCTATAGGACAGCTGGTCAGGTAGTTCCAAAGAATTAATGTCTAGGACAAAAAAAAGGGTTTATTAATAGACTTTAAGAGAATAATGAACTAAAACAACAAAATAGAGTGTGTGAATCTTGATTAGCTCATTGTTAAGGAAAAAAATTACAGAAGGTATTTAGGGGAGAGACAAATAAAGAAATTCACACATGACCTGAATATTAGATAACATTAGGCAATATTATTTAATTTTATAATTGCAATAATATTATTGTAGTCATGGAAAGAATCCACTCATTCTTAGAAGATACACGTTGAAATTTTTATAGGTATCTACAATTTACTTTCAAATCATTCAGAAAAACAAAACATGATATAAAGATAAAATATTGTAAAATATTAACTTTTTATACACTAGATATGCATTTTCATGGTACAGGTACTATCCTTTCAAGTTCTCAGTCTGCTTTAAATTTTTTATCATAAAAAATTGGGATAAAAGTCTTCTGCAGAACTTGTTACCCTTTCAACAGGTCATGTAAAAATTATCCATTTTCATGGTTTATATGCCATGCCACTTGATTTTATTTATTTATTTATTTTTGGTGGCTGGAATCTGAACCCTTGACCTTGGTTTTATCAGTACCACGCTCTAACCAAGTGAGGTAACTGGACTGCCCGCCACTTGATTTTAAACAGAAATCATAAGAAATACCACTCTTTTTGGATTTAATTTTGCTTCACTATGTCTTCTTTTTCAAGGTATTCCTTTCTGTCTTATACAGTGATAGGTCAAGAAAAGCTCCTAAATATAATTATCATTATTAAGCTACTAAGTCATGGAACATCATGCACATGATGGCATATGGTGCCAGTGGGTTGTTAAAACCAAACTCAGATCTATCACTAAAGGAGTTAACTTGCCTTTCTGTTTTGCATCAGCTGAAGCAGTTGGGATTTCTCCTTTAATTTAAAGGAGGGGGAAAGCCTCAGAAAGGGCAAGAACAATGAAAAGCAGAAAAATACTGCATCACAAGTTACAATGTGCTGTCTCCAATTGCTTTATCACTCCAGTCATGTTTAAAATTCCCAGAGATAACTGGGCCCATCCTAGGTTGCATGCTGTACTGCTCACCTATCTTGATTGGCAACAATACTGTAGATTCTGGAGGAGAAATAGTACCCCCAAAAGCAAAATCAAAGCATTTCCAGAAGGAATGGTAAAAATCTCGTAAGTCGTCCATCAGTAGTGAGTACACCATAAGGATTTTAAAAAATCTTTGTGCATTTTTTAAATTAATTTTTTTCTTAACAAATTTTATTATTTTTTTAGAGCAGTTTTAGGTCAATGGCAAAATTAAATGAAAAATGTGGAGAGTTTCCTTATATTCTCTGTCCCCACACAGATACCACCTCCCCCACTGTCAAGGTCACACACCACAATAGTCCATTTGTTACAAACAATGAACCTACTGATGGGGTTTAGGACACGATACCCCAAAATATAGCACTTTGGCATTTGAGAAAACAGCAGAAGCAGGAAGACCACTCTCACCTTCCTCTTGCTCTTCTTCCCTGAAGCAGGTCATAAAACCCACACTACGTACTAGGTCTTTCTCTCACCTTCACCCTCCCTTGTCCTCTGAAGACCCTTATGTGACAGGTATCTTGCCCTGTACCCAGGGGAAAGGAATGTCACGCAGGGAAGCCAAGAAGAATCTGAACAAACAGGTCTCTTTAAACCGACCCCTCCACTAGTTTATTACCACTAGATTATAACCTTTTGTCTTCCAACCCAACTGTCAATAAAAATACACAGATTTCCCTGTTTCATTGGATCTTCATTTCTGAAGGCTTCTGTGTCATATAAAGCTTATATTAAATAAATTTGTCTGCTTTTCTTTTGTGAATCTGTCTTCTGTTATAGGGGTTTCAGCCAGGAACCTTGTGATGGGTTAGGAAAAGAAATTATTCTTTCTTCCCTATACTACATTGACACATCACTGTTAAAGTCCATAGCTTACATTAGGGTTCATTCTTGGTGTTGTGTATGCTATGGGCTTTAACAAATGTAGCCACCATTACAGTATCATACAGAAAGTCACTGTCCTAAAAGTCCCCTGTGCTACACCTCTTTCTTCCTCTCTCCTCAATGAACCCCGGTAACCACTGATCTTTTCACTGTGTCCATAGTTGTGCCTTTTCCAGAATGTTATAGAGTTGGGATCATAAACTACACACTAGCCTTTTCAGATGGTTTCTTTCATCTAGCAATATGCATTTAAGTCTGATCATGCATATTTTTAAGTTGACAACTAAAATTTTTCATCATAAGTTTAAATTGTTTCAAAGGATACAACTCCCAGGATATTATGAATATTGACATTTAAAAATGAAACTGTTATATTGATTACAATTTTCAAAAATAGGTAAAAGCATGATTTTCATATAGTTGTAAAGATGAACACATGTTATAAAGATTTTATTTAACTCATTAATGAGAAACTGGGGAGATGTTACAATATTACAATTTTCAAAAATAGGTAAAAGCATGATTTTCATATAGTTGTAAAAATGAACACATGTTATAAAGATTTTATTTAACTCATTAATGAGAAACTGGGGAGATGTTACAACCGGTTTAAAGGAGAATTCAAAGAATAGACATATTTATAAATCAGGAATGTTGAGATGAATATGCAACTGGAGGCCAAACTGTTTTTTCTGCAGAGGAAGGAGGCTGTGCCTCCACTGATAGAATTCATTCATGTCTACAGACATGAATTATTTTACAATGTTCTTAGTTATCTACAACTTAAAAAGTTGTAAAATAGATAATTCATTGTTTGTCCTACATATCATCCCTTTAAATGTATCAAAGGGAATATAAATTCCATAGCAGTTTATATATATATATATAAAAATATATATACTCATTAAATGTTCAAAATGCTATTTCCATTTGAAAATTGTTATCTTTTTATGTAATTTTATCTTGTAACATTTTATTGATTATTCTCTCATCTCCCCAAAATAAATATGTATTCAAATTAATTTAAAAAAATGTTTTAGGGTCATAAGGCTCTGAGGGTTATCAAATTTTTCAGGATTAAGTTAGTACTACAATTGTCAATAGTATGTAATCGATCAAAACATATACCTACATATGAATTATGAAAAATAGTTATTAAACAACAAAAGTAAAATTTTATTGAAAATCCATCTCTCAATGAAATGGACAGTGGGGGTGTCATACTGGTTCTCAACATTAATTACACATATATTTTGAAAGGTTCTTTGTCACCCCAAAGGGTTTTCTCCCATTAGAGCAATGCAAATAGAAGATTTAAGATGCAGGATGGATAAGATATCTGACTTTCCTTTGCAAATTTAGGGTAAGGAAATTATGACAGAGGGAGATCACAAAGAGAATCAGGGGTAGATCAATTTTAAGAAGGGACCCAAAGAAAAAGCTGAGGAATTGGGAGTCAAATCTCTTTCATCTGTCCATGATTGTAGACTTTTTGGAAAATATTTATGTAGACTCAGGAGTTCATGTACCTAGATTGAACACTGCTGCCCTAAAGCACCCAAAGGTAATATAGTCAGAGGCATTCTTCTTCCCTCATATTTTTTCTCTTTCTTCTCTTTAGTCATAATCCCTTTTTTTTTTTAAATTTTATTTTGTCGATATACATTGTGGTTGATTATTGTTGCCCCTTAACAAAACCTCCCTCCCTCCTCCTTTTCCTCCCTCCTACCCAACAATGTCCGTTCTGTTTGCTTGTCGTATCAACTTCAAGGAGTTGTATTGTTAAGTCTTCTCCACCCCCACCCCCCCGGTTTTTTTGTGTGTGCATGTGAATTTATTTATTTATTTTTAGCTCCCACCAAT
>NW_007729514.1:297308-299099 GCF_000696425.1 Galeopterus variegatus | reverse complement strand
TGAAAGGTAATCCCTTTTTATAATGCAGGAATGCACAATTTAAAAACAGCAACAACAGCAACACTTCACTACTAAGAAAATTCTGGAGAATACCTACATGTAAGCAGATTATAGATTTTTCATATAGTGACCAAGTTTCCATAATTTCACTTTGCTTTAAAGCTACCTAACTTGTTATCTGTGGCCAGGAAAATATTGCTCTTTAAATAATAGCAATGTTAGCAAGAGGTATATTGATTGCCCACATTATATCAGGCATTGTGCTGAGATCTATCATTTGGCCCTCATACATCTTAATCTAAATTTTATAGGTGAGGATAACATGGTTAAGTGGTTTAGCAAAATAGTATTTCTTGTCCAAGGTCACACAACTAGTAAAACAGGATTCATATATATCCAACTTCAAATTTTGTACTTCTAATCATTGAACTGTATTGTGATGGTCACTTAGTTTCAAGTTGAAACTTTATTCCTCCATGTTTTATGGGCTCTAATATCCCTGTACTACAGTNCCTTTCTCCTCCCAACATTATCTGTTATAAGCTGCTGCTTTATTTTTTTACCACTTCTGCCCCTTTACTGGTCACTGATTTGCAAAGAGCCAAGGAGGCCTGCCAACCAACTATTTAGAAAATTGGCTTTAATACTTTTTAATAACCTTTTCAGCAAAGGAAGACTTATACTATCTGAGGAGTCATTTCCTTATGAAATGATTTCAAAAGAGAGAAAAATCCTCCAAAATATTTTCCTCACTATTCTGCCATGATACCTGAAATGCTTGGTATTGGAATTGTCTCTTTACATGAAGGCTCTGAGGTTCTAGAAAGATTCCTCTAAAATGTACATACAGTAAGAGATTGAAGGGCAAAGAAACAGGATGTGAGGGGAAAGGAGAGTAAACTATAATTACTTATTAAGTTATTAGAATAATTTCACTTAAATAACCACTTCACACAATCATGGAGACCCTGGAGGAACAGGGCATCACCAGATAAAATTTCAGTGTTAAGACTGGAGAGTGCCTGATGAAGTGAGGGGTGGAATAACTCCTGGGAGGCAGGGAACAGCCTGAGGGCATTCTGATGAAGTGACAAATGAGCTGGGAACTCTGGCTACTTAACAATTTTGCCCAAGGCCAGACTATCTATGGAGGTCATCTTCTCCAACCCCAGACCTGCAGACTTGATTGCATGGAAACCACAAAGGAAAGTTGGGGTCCCAGCCAACACTGAAATACTTCCAGTGAAGGAGATCCAATAACCTTGGCCCAGAGAAAATTCATCACAAACTGCTCATTCCACATTTTTGAAAGCATAAATACCCATAGCTAGGCAATAATGGCAACTCTTTATAAACTATGCCACCGCAACTCTTTGAGATGACCCAGGCACTGCACAAAAAATAAATAGACAATATTCTTGCTCCCTTGCAAATTAAGCTGTAAAGTTCTGCCTTAAACCTTCCACAAAGATTTTTCAATGGAAGGGGAACTGTCTTTATATTCAGCCCTGTAGTACACCAACAGCACTAAGATTTCTAATTACAAAACCTGTTCTTACTAAAAAAAAAAAAAAAAAAAAACCCTCAGGGACATACATCTGCAGCAGAAACCCCCACTGATAACTGGATTTCAGCTCTTTTAGAAGGGCAAGACCTTATAAGCAGGATTGGGTGTAAGAATTTGGAGAAACATTGCACAGGAGAGGTGCATAAGTCTAAGCATCTCTGAATTTTCTAATGGCAGCTGTGTCAGAATACCTAAGTACTTAATCAAAAGCAGTGCGTTTGAAA
>NW_007729514.1:293612-296534 GCF_000696425.1 Galeopterus variegatus | reverse complement strand
GATGCCTTTTTAAACATAATCCCACATTCATACAGCAAGCCTTAATGAGCCTACTAGGAGTAAACAAATTAGTCTCCAGGATGTATTATGCATTAATTAATCAAACTAATAGTATTGTATAATGTGCAATAGATGAAAATTAGTTCTAAGTACAATACTCACATACAAGAAGAGAACTGGAAAAAAATATATAGTGATAAAGAAAAATCAGTTTCTACGAATATAAGTTAAACAGCTCTACTTTTCCTCCCCACATTTTAGGCCATTCAATGGCAAAGAAAACATTCAAAGATGCCATTACAGCCGAGATTTCTGTGTGATATAGATCTGTGAGGAGGAAGAAAGCAGCTTGGGGTATCAATACCTCCAAGTCTAAGGAAGATTTAGCAAACTATGACCTGCCACCTGTTTTTGTCTGTCTCAGGAGCAAATAGTTGTTTCTACATTTTTAAATGGTCAGGGAAAAAACTCAAAAAAAGAGTAACATTTCATGACACATAAAAATTACGGGAAATTTAGATTTCAAGGTCCGTAAATAAAGTTTTATTGGAACATAGTCACACAAGTTCATTGTGTATATATTTATTCACATGTATTTTCTATAGTTGCTTTTATGCTACAATGGTAGGTTGAGTTGTTGTGACAGAGACATTCTGGCCTGCAAAGCCAAATTTATTTACTCTCTGGCTCTTTACAAAAAATGTTCACTAACTCTAGTCTAGTGAAAACTAAATGACTTAGCAATGACAGCACTGGTACATATATGGTACAAGAATCCATCTTAAAAATGGGAGAAGGCAGGTACCATCTCATGCAATACACTAGAAAGAACACATCACTTTGTGCTCTTCCTGCCAAATTCCTGAGTCTAATTTTGAGAAAAAAAATCAGACAAACCCAAACGGATGGACAAAGTACAAATGGGGCCACCTGTACTTTTGCAAAAAAAGACAAGGTCATGAAAGACAAAGGCAGATGAAGAATTGGTCCAGATTAAAAGAGATTAGAGAAATAGGACAACCAAAGTCAATGTATGGTCTTGGATTGGAATGTGACTTTTTTATTTTTTTAGCCATAAAGAACATTATTGCAATGATTGGCCATAAGAATTGCTCTGGATTGAATGTCCTCCTCAAACTCATCGAAGCTTGATCCTCATTGTAACAGTGTTAAGAGGGTGAGAGATCAGACTATGACAGTGTTGAAAAGTGGGGTCTTTAAGAGGTAACTAGTTTGTGGCTACTATACACTTGTGAATGGATTAATCCAGTCACGGAGTAATGGGCTAATGGTTCAGTGAGTTGTCACAGGAGTGGCACTTATGGCTTTATAAGGAGAGCACACGAAAGAGCTCTTGCCATCCTCAGCATGCTATTGCCCCCATCACCATGAGACCTTGTAGAGAGTTCCCAGGCAGAGAAAGGGCCTCACCAGCTGTGCCCCTGGACTGTGGACTTCCCACCTCTAAAACCAGAAGAAATAAATTTCATTTATTTACACATTACCTGGTTTCAGCTATTCTGTTATAAGCAACAGAAAATGGACTAATAATAGGACATTATTGCCATAATTGGATAAAATTTAAATAAATTTTGGAGATTAGATAATAGCATTATATGAAAGCTAGTTTTCTGATTTTGATAATTGTAATAATTGTAATGTGGTTATGTAAGATGAGGTCACTGATCTTGGGAAACATACACAGAAGCATTTTGGGATAAAGTGGCTCTAAGTGAATCATTTAGTGTCAGATGTTTCGTGGAAAAATGCGTGTGTGTGCATGCATGTGTATGCATGTAGTATATAGTATGTAGACATACACATATACATATATATGTATATAGAGAGAGCATAAGAATATGCAAATTTAGCAAAATGGTATCAATAATGAAGTTTTTTGTACAACTCTTACAAGTTTTCTAGGTCTGAAATTATTTAAAAGTAAAAAGGTAGAAAATAAGAGGATGAGAGCACTTCTAATTGCTCCTCCATCCTTATTAATGCAAACCACAAATGGCCACTTCTCCAACTCCTCCTCATTAGTAGTACTTGGTTTCTGAGTTGTTACTTGATATGGTGGCTTTTTATTGTATGAACGTAACCAGTTTGCAAATACCTTTTCCAGATTTCCCTTCCTGCATGCTTCAGAGTCAGTGCTGGACACGAGGAATTCACACAAGATTTTGAACATAGTAGGAAAACATCAATCATTATTTTTTCCTTGAAAGTCAGCACAATCTCCAGGCATTACAGCAGCTCACACATGCTGTTACTGACCTGGTATCTTTCCTTGTTGGTGTGGGACATCAACCAGACCCATAGGTCCTCCTGTTCCCACCAGATTTCCTCCTTCACCTTCTCAGAGATCTTGGCTAATGTGTGTAGAACTTGGTGGTGACGACTAGAGCACCAGTCCTGCAGGTCAAGATGGCAGCAGTTGCAGGCGGTGAGTGACAGACAAGAACTCATTTGTCCTTGCTCTCGTCCACACCCAGTTCTCCATTACTGTCTCCACCAGCTCCCAGAGTTGTGTGAGCTATTTTAAAAATATCTAATTCTATTTCACTTATGGTGGCTCTGCTGCTTTGATCAAACTCTGACTCATACCCTTGGTTTTCTGAAACATAGCAAAGGTCATTTAGCAAGCACTTGATCTGTTCATCTCAACCCAAGCTTCACATCATTACCTTACCCTTTGAAAGCATCTCATTACCTAGAATATGAGGAGAGTGTCATGAGACCTGCATAATAGTAAAAGTGAATAAAATCACCACTTGTTGAGTGGCTACTATGTGAAAAATCCTGTGGCACATACTACCTCTAAAACTCACTAACACCACACAAGCTAGCTACCATTTCTATTTTTACATATAAGAAACTCATGGTCAGAGAGGTTAAGTAACTTGTCCAATTTCTCACAGC
>NW_007729514.1:292099-292748 GCF_000696425.1 Galeopterus variegatus | reverse complement strand
GAAAAAGAAGTAGCCTTCTTATCCACCAGAGGATATTTGCTTTGTGTGTGCTCAGAAATATATTGAATCCCAATATTTCATTCTTGCTTATTTGCATGATAGAGTTAATATATTTGAGGAAATATAGCAATTGGATATATATTGTTATCTGGTATGTGCAGTGATAAATATTACCAAATCCTCCACTGAAGAGCTATCTAGTTAGTCTCAGCTTATAAACAGTTCTACCTAATTTTTTTTATCTGCAGAATATTTCACCATTATACAAAAACATTTTCTAAATTCAACACTTCTTTTGATGCACTTCTACATCTATGATCTCATCTAAGCTTTATAATAATGAGCCTAGAAAATATATAGAGCTCATGTTATTAATGCTCATTTTACAGATGCAGAGATTAAATCCTAAAAGACTACATAAATCATCTCAAGTGGAATCCGTTCTTTTTATTTACTTAGTTTCCTTTCTTCTTTAATCTTATAAAAGCATCCAGATTTTGCTTGAAGACTCTTTTCCCCATACAATTTTCAGTCCTCATAGTTGTCTGGGGCTAATTCCACCCATCATAACTAGTAGTAGTTATTATCCAGACCTGGAAAATCACCATATGCCATCCACCTGATCACAACGATGTGTTCAAAATGGGCA
>NW_007729514.1:273195-292024 GCF_000696425.1 Galeopterus variegatus | reverse complement strand
CAGACCTGGAAAATCACCATATGCCATCCACCTGATCACAACGATGTGTTCAAAATGGGCATGTAACCCATCCAATTTATTCAGGGCTGATCCTAGAAAAAAGACCATAAAGGAAATACTCTCTTCCCTTGAACTTGGAGCTTAAAAAAATGTTAAGTCTCTAGTTACATAGGTCAACACAATCACAATTAAGCTTAAAAAAGATACAATGAAGAGAGAGAGAGAGTTTTATGTTACTCAAGGACTAGAATTCAGCTACACTTGAAGCAACTACCTTAGAATTTTTCAGTTATATTTAAAATAGATTTTCTCTTTCTCTCTCTGACTCTCTGCTCCTTATCCTGTCCCCTTGTCCCACTCCTCCCTTCCCCTCTTCTCTCTTCTTTAACTAAGCTTTGAAATCACAAGAGTCTTAAGTAATACATACCCAAGTTTCCAAGTCTTAACTGCAGGATCTAAAACTTAGGTTTACTAACGAGTAGCATACAAAACTTTCTTTACTAGGCAGGTTACCTCCTTAGGAAATGACATTTGTTTCCCCTTTGGCTGGGATCTACTTCCAACCCAAGCATTCATTCCTACTTTGCTTCTCCAGAGAATTTTCTCATTTGAATATCTATTGGAAGAATTAATGCTTGTGGAACCTGACATTTTTCTAAGCTGTGTAATTGCATATGCAGTGTAAAGGATACCAATAAGGCAAGATTGATTTGAGTGCTATATTTCTGTTAAAGAAATCCAGTTGGTTTATGCTATAATTGAAGCTCAGAGATTGAATTATAACACCACTCATCAATGTCTTCCTTAATCAATTACTTTTACTATGTTTAGGGAAGACTTATAAGTGAAAACAAACATTTGTGAATTGTTTCTGTGTGTGGTTTTCTTTTATTTTTTTGATCTTTTATACAAGACACTGATATATCCGGTACAATACTGAGGCAGGAATTCACTACGTTATAAGTGAAAACAAACATTTGTGAATTGTTTCTGTGTGTGGTTTTCTTTTATTTTTTTGACCTTTTATACAAGACATTGATATATCCGGTACAATACTGAGGCAGGAATTCACTACGTTATGATGAAAGAGAACTAAAAACATTTTTGTCTGAATGATAAAGGAGCAGGCAGTATGGAATTTATAGCAAAATAAAAGTGATACTGTATTATATTATAAAACTGTCAATTGGATTATCACTCAATAAGCTGTCCGATGTTTACTTACATGTAACTGATAATGTTGAATGAGCAGGATTTGTAGAGTGCAATCAGAAAACAGCTTTATTTCCCCTCTCTTTGCTTGTCACATCTTCTTCTTGCACCCAGTTCTTCCTCTGTAGCTAGAGGAAATCTTGGGCAGGTTTCAAAACTTAGCTCCTTAACCTTACTTAATAAACCATTCTTCAGTCAATCTCCGGCATAAAAATCATCTCCTTTTAGTAATTACTCTGTTCACTCTGTTGTATTGATCAAAAATTCAGAATGTCATTTAAAGTTAGAAGTTTCTTCCCATGGGCCCCTTCCTCCACCAGCTCAGGGCTTCTTCTGGCTGCCTCCTGTAGCCATGAGGACGTGCGGTTGGCTTCTTTATTTCTCTGCCTTGACTGCTGATCCTGTTCTCACACTCACCAAGCTGCCTGTGGCTTCTCCAGAGTTGAAACAGAGGAGAGAGAGAAGGATGTTGACAGAAAAGGTCTTTCCGGGCTGACAAATAATCATCTGTTTAAAGATGATTATTTCTACCATATATGGTTCCCCTTTACTCCTGGGAGATGTCCTCAATGTTTCTCTTACTTGGTGGTACATCTCCTCCATACGGCTGTGTCCCATTTCTCCTGAGTTTTACCCCACACTATGCACCTCCAGCCCCTTCTGCTGAGGTGACTTGCCGTTGGGCAGATGCACTCTGAGAAAGCAGCCTTAAGCCAACATTCCCACTGTGGGATGCCATGCAGTTATCTTCGACCTGCCTTCGGGGAAAGGGTGGTTGCTTCCAAATGCAGCCCTGTCGCTCCTGCCATAAGACATTTCAGGCAGCCTCTGCTGTAGGTTTTTTGTCCAGGAGTTAATCACCATGTTTGCTAAACTCCAGGAGTAACAACTCTGAGATCTTCATGGAGTTTCCTTGCAGTCTTTCTGACTCGGTTTGAGGCGAAAAGAAAACCATCAATCCAACCTCCATTGTGAGTAAGTCTTTCAAGAAACCCTTTTGTTTCCAACCTTTGGCACCTCCAAATTCAAACTTTTTATAAGATTGGCAAAACTAGTTTGGGGCCAATTCTTTCTTTGCAAGTCCTACTTGTATGGTCTAGTTTCTCTCTTTGGAATTTGGATAGTTCTTACCTACATTCTTAGAGCTTTACCTAAATTTGAGTCACATTAAACAGCTCATTGATGTGTCTTTTTCACTCAAAACAATCTCAACAAACATTATAGCATTTTTCATTTAAAAGATCATATTCGATAGTTGAATGAATCTATGGTTGTCTATGCATATGAGTTAAGGATAACTAAATATTTTTACCCTGCTTGTATAAATTTAATGATTATATTTAATTTTCAGTCAACCAATCTATTTGCCAGCTGCATGCTGAGTAGAATTACATAGCTCTGAAAAAATAAAGGCACTAATGAGTTGCAGAATGTGAGGAAATGTTCCAAAGGAACAGTTCTCATGAAATAGGTGGCTCTCAGCATGGAGGCACTCTGTTAGTAACCCCAAGAGAATAGGTCTTGAAAAGGTTCCTTTTGTTCTTTCCTGACTGGATGTAAGCTGAGAAGTTTGCTGAGATTTTAGTTTCAGGAATAAGCAAATCCAAGGGGACTCCTGATTACTATATCAGGAAGAATGACAATATGTCTGGTTACAATAGCACAGTGGTTCTCAACCAGAGATGATTTTGGCCCCTAGGTCACATGTGACAATATCTGGAGACATTTTTGATTGCCACAACCAGGGGAGAGGAGGTGCTACTAGAATCACAGTGGTAGTGGCCAGGGATATTACTAAATATGTAACAACGTATAGGTCCGCCCCTCACAACAAAGCATTATCTGTTCTAAAATGTCAACAGTGTTGAGGTTGAGAAACCCTGCTTTACATGAAGAGGAACATCATAAACCATGAAGAAAGAGTAATGAATATAAAAACTTTGCAATTTTCAAACCAAACATTTAACCATCTTCCTTTCCTTTACATATTCTATTAGGAAAGAACTTTACAGTTTGCCTGCTAATGTCCTGGTAAGTAAGAATGCAAATTAAAGGGGGTCTTGAGCTCCCCACAACCAATCAATTTTAAAGTAGAAGTACCCTAATACAGTGATCTTCAAAATGTTTGATTAAATATTCTCCCCAATAGAATTCTGAGAAAATTATAGCCACACATTTTTAATTTGATGTCTACATTTTAAATGGTCATTTGTCTAAAGAGTTGCAAGTAATCTATTTTCCAGCAGTGAGGCATATAGCATGTGTACTTTAAATGTACATTTTTGTCAAAAGTTTACATTTTCAGATTAGTTCAATCAACTTATGAGAAATGCTCACTGAATAAGCTAATTGGCAAATCTAGCCCTCATTGTCAAACCAGTCCTTCACATAAAATGTACCTTCAATCAGAAGAATGTCTGACTACAATTTTTAATAAAAATAATTAATAATGTGCTTCTCTGTGACACCTTTCTCACTTATTAATTCTTATTTAAGCTAAATTGAAAAAAGAAAGAAAAGGAAGGAAGGAAAGAAAGTAGGAAGGAAGGAAGGTAGTGTACCACTAGAATGTAAGCTCTAAAAAGGCAGGAATTATTGTCTGTTGTTCATTGATATATTCTCTGAACGGTAAGCACATAGGTGATTACTATGTATTTAGTTAATACTGAATGGACAAAGAGAAGACAGATGATAGATTGATTGTATGTAGATAGAAAGACAGACAGACATAGATAGGCACTGAGCTCCACAATAAGTGTGTAGCCAGATAAAATAAAATGGCTTATCACCTCACTGAATCTGCTTATTCTCGAGTTAACTCGTGGAATCATACAACCTAGAGCAATATATCATACTTAGTTTTGTGCTGGGTGAGTTTGCCTTGTTCTGTACAGTAAGAGATGAGCACTGTGCAAGAGGGGCTGGGGAGGAGGAACTGGAAGACAACAGACACATACTCAGTAAGGAAGTTTTGAAAAGGAGAACAGTAAAGGAAATGAATTGCTTTAAAACTATCCACACACATTGTCGTAGTGCATTGTGTGCTGCTGTCACAGAATAACATGGTCTAGGTAATTTGTAAAGAACAGAAATTTATTTCTCACAGTTCTGGAAGCTAGGAAGTCCAAGATCAAGGTGCAGGCAGGTTAGGAACCTGCTTCTCTACCTCCACGATGGTGCCTTGAATGCTGCATCATCTGAAGGGAGGAACACCGTGTCCTCACATGGCAGAAGAGCAGAAGAGAGAGAGCCCACTCCTGCAAGTTCTATTTATAGTGACACTAATCCACTCCCAAGAGGGACCTAAACACCTCCGAACAGGGGCTAAACACCTCCCCAAAACTCCTGACACTGCTGCATTGGGGAATAAGTTTCCAACATATGAATTGTGGGGAACACATTCAAACCATATCACCTGTGTAACCTCTGGACAATCTTCTTGTGCTCCCAATTTGAAGACCAGTCCACTAAAAATTGGGGAACATGTTAAGAAGGAAAGCAAAACAGGTCGATGGGCCTGAAGAGCAAAAATGGGGGTTGGAATTCAGGACTGGGCCAGATCAGTGATCTAATAAGACGATCTGTACTTAATAAAGGAACAGGAGGACATGCGCATAGAGCAGGGAGCTTAATGTAATTGTGCGGAGTACATGGAGTGAGGTATATGTTGGAGAAGGCAGTCTCATTCACACAATCTTTTGACCCCTCCTCAGCCACCTAAAAACAGGTCTCGGCTGGAACGCTTGTAACTGAGAGAGTCCTCACGGCCTGTGCTGGATGTACACCTTGCATGGAAATATCTTTCCCTGTTTCAGACTCTGTGTACTGTTTCGTGCTGCTTAAGTGCGGGCATCATATGGCACGTGGCCAGCCCCATCACTATATCAGTTCCCTCCAGGGAGGGTGTCCTTCTGCAGCAGCGCAAGAGGGATGTGCCGAGCCAGTTCTCCTGCATCAGCTGCTGGGAAGGACCCACGGGCCATGGAGGACCGACGCTCACTCCTCAAGCTGATCTTGCTCTGTCTCTTCTCTACGTGAGTAGAATGTTCCATCCAGTGATTGATGGTGCTGGGTTTTACTTGGTGACTCTGGTCAAAACACAGTGGGCAGAAATGCTGAGACTTCTACTCCTGATAATAGGCAACAGATGCCACTCGTTTGACGGTGTAAATGTGGTCCTTTGTATCATCTTGCACATTTTATTTCTCCTCACAGAAGTTGTCTTTCCTTGACATTCTATTAAATATGTATTGGCTTATATGCTCTCCAGCACTAAGCAGTGTGAAGGTGGACACGTTGTCAGTTTTCTCACAGCTACACCCCCAGTTCCTGTGCGAATGCCACACAGAGAAGGCGCTCAATCAGTATCGATTCGATTATGTTATCGTACACGCTACCGCGGGCATAGTTGTTGAGTAGGCCTGAGGAAGGAGAATGGGCCTCTGCCTCGTTCGGGTGGGCCTGGGGTTTGTTTAACCGCCCCAGAGTTTTAATTTTTTCACCTTCTAAATAAGGAGGTGGGAGCCGACATTCACTAAGACCCCTTCCAGTTATGTTTTCTGTCTCTGACCACGGTGGTTATCTGAAGGGGTTCCTAGGGGTGTGTGTGTGTGTGAGTGTGTGTGTACATACAAGTGTTTGTGTGTGTGTGATTTCTGAGGAGTGAAATTCACATAAGTAGTGAGCATGCATTTTTTAAATATTCGTTTTTAATAGTTTTTAATTTTAGACAAAAGAGGAAGAAGAGAGAAGGCAAAAAAAAAACAATATCGTAGACAGTGTTTGGCTTGCTTGGGTAAAAATGTGAAGACCTACCACAAAGACAGATGATATAAGAAGAAAAGATAATGGGGAGCTTGTAAAAGTGGTGGCTTCTGAAGAGTGGGAATATGGGAGACTTTTACATTCTACAGCTTTTATTTTTCTATCGTTAATGTCATTTTGAGCATATGATTATCTTCTAATAATGCCAATAATATTTAGGTCAGGTAGTCTCATTTTGGAGGCTATGTAAGTAATTTCTAACTGTAATGTTTTCAGGGGAAGATAAGATATTTTTTTGAGAAGTATCATTGAATATAAAAACAGATTTGTTTAAACTCATTTTAAATGTTAAAAGGAAATAAGTACCATGAATTAATCATTGCAGGGAAGGCAGTTCTTAAGGACAGAAACAATCAATGGGTGAAATAATTCTAAAATCTTCAGGAATCCCAGCAATTATCTTGATAGTAGGTGCCATACATAATTGCTAATAACAAAGCTACTAAATATTGGCAATTGTGTTTCAGTGATATATACATATATTTATGAATTGTTTCACTTAATTCTTTTAGCAAGTTTACGGCATAGGTACTATTAGTTTCCTCATTAAGCAGGTAAAGAAATGGAGGCTAAA
Organism: Galeopterus variegatus; assembly: GCF_000696425.1. Taxonomy (NCBI): domain Eukaryota; kingdom Metazoa; phylum Chordata; class Mammalia; order Dermoptera; family Cynocephalidae; genus Galeopterus; species Galeopterus variegatus. The sequence goes on along the minus strand of NW_007729514.1, from coordinate 285,414 downwards.
GAAAGGTTAACAATTCTACTAAGTTTTACGGTTAGTAAGGTTCACTTAGAGCCCCTGAGTGATGCCTTTTATTTGAAGTTACATCTAAACTCTTAATCAAATTTATTATAATTTGTCACAGGCTTTGCTGTCTAGATATGGCAAGCTTCCTCTTAGAACACCTTATTCAAGGTGCCGAAACATAGAATAGTTTAAGCCAAGCAAACTCTTTGATTGAAAGTAAATTACAACCATTGTTTGCCTGCTCACTTTTACTTTTAATGTACATTTGTGCTACAGTGCAGATATGAAAGACTTGTCAGTCATAGGCATACTTAAAAAATCAATCCAAAAGCAAAAAGAAGTTTGAAAAAGATTCTACAGTGGTAACACGAACTAGCCCCAAATGTCTATTTTCTATTCAATTGCTTTTCAAAAGTTTGAAAGCTGCTCGTTAACTATTGTTTTTCTTTTTTTTAATATAAGATTTTAAGGTGTTTGTTATTTCTAAGTAACATGAAGGAATTGAGCGTTTTCTTTTACTGAGATGTCAGTAGAAAAAATGTGTTTTTATTTTTTGAGAGGTCAGGAGGAAATAATCAACACAATCATTATATCTACTAACATTTAGATATTATCATTTATTCTTTTTTAATTGTGCTAACATTTTATTAACTAAAGGACACACATAGATGCAACTATTACAGAACGTTAATAATGTTTTACTTTTGATTAGTGAACATCATCTTTTCTGTTCCACGATTTTATCTTCTTTTCACTGACATGAAAGAGAGATTTCCTCTGTCCATGCTCAATATAAGTATAAAACATCATGAAAACATTGCATGCGGAGGAACATATACAGGAATTTTCTACAAAGTTCCAACAATGTATGGGGCTTCTGTTGTGTGTAAACTTAATAAATGCTGAAACCCACGTGGCTCAATTAATGCATGGAATTCCTCCATCAGATAATGAACTAAAGAGAGACCAAGACTTTTATTTGCATCTCAAAGAACACTGAAGTTTCACACCAATCCTTCCAGAAACCATTCCCTCCAATTTCTAAATGTTTCTTACCCTATGTGTGTCTTAAAGTCCTTTAAACTCTCTTCTCTAAACCTTCCTTTTTTTGTCCTTCTCTGTCTTTTCTCCTTTATAGATAAAATTAATCTTTCCACATTCATCTTCTCTCTCCTCAACACTTCTGAAGTCCTGCCTACAAGTCATGTCCCCCGCCTCCCTCAGTTGCCCTAATCTTGCATATCACAAAAGATTCTGGACCCATGTGAACAGTTTGCTTCAGCTGGGTGGCAGGACAGGAAGAGGAGAAGAGAAGACAGTTAATAATTAAACAATAATATGTTCTGTTACACAGCACCAGCAATGAGGGCACGGGGTGCCAAACCTTCTCCACAATTTACTCTTGATCCTGTGGCAATAATTAGTTCCCAGCCTCCAGCTTCTTCCAAACCTCCTTAAACCAGCCTCTTTGTGTCCCCTCAGAGATACCACCATTACCTGGGCACTACCCATTCCTTAAGGTATGAGTCTCAGCTCTATGGGGCTCTGAGGAACTGCACAAGGTAGGCACTATGTTCCCCCACAAGTCTGAGTCCCAGCTTTTCAGATACCTTCTTTCTTTCTTTGTTCCCTCAGTTTAAGAGGCAGTTGCCACCTCCTGCTGTTACCATTTTTGGATTGCCTCAATCAATTTTGGTTGGTTTAGTTCTCTAACACCTGCATAATCAATTTCTCATATTTAATTCTCTCTGTAGAAATACTTAGTATTTCTGGTTTCCTTACCGGAGCTGGACTGACCCAGGGCTAGAGGGTGCTGAAAATGTTAATCACTTGATGTCATTCAGTAAAGAGTTACAACACTCTGTATGTACAGGAGAAACACTATATGTGTTGATTTGGAATTTAAGGCAGTATCTTAAAAAGTACTGTTGAAAACAGTCACCCAATCCTGGGTTCAGATGAAGATAGTTTACATTATTAAATGAAAATCTCAATTTACTAAATATTTCTGTACTTTGAGAGTGTTCTCAAAATATAATATGGTACTATTGTTTGTTAAATAATTACACATTCTTTAAATGTATCAAGTTTTATGAAAAAACTTTATAACTTGTCTATAGATTTCTATAATTGAGCTCCAGGGCCGGCCCGGTGGCGCACTGCTGCAGTGCGCTGCTTGGGAGCACGGCAGCGCTCCCGCCGAGGGTTCGGATCCCACATACAGACCAGTTCCCGCTCCCTGGCTGAGCGAGGTGCGGCGGCAACACCGAGGGTTGCAATCCCGTTGCTGGTCCCGGTCCAGTACGGGCGCGACACTGAGGGTTGCGATCCGTTGCTGGACATGAAAAAAGACAAAAAGGAAAAAATATATATATTTGAGCCCCCTGGAAGTTTATATTAAAAAGTCTATAAGCCAAAACTATATTGTTTCGCCCTTTGCCTCCAGGAAAGCAAATATTGTCGGGCAAATGCTTCTCCTTTTACAAGTGTTTTGCTAATATGGTACTTATAATATTATGCTCAAAGTACTTCTGTATATATTACTATCCAAAATTCATACTGAAACCTATAAATCAGATATTTCTTCCATTTTACTTTACAGAAGCCAAGACTCAGAAGGATTCAAGAATGTACTCAAGGCTCTAGACTAAGAGGAGGAAACTTATATTACTTTTAAATCTCAGAACTTTCTATCCAGATACTACTTTCTTTGCTCCATTGTTTGTTAACTTGACTCTTCCATAGAAAGTACGCTGTCAAACATGATAATCTCACGACGGCCCAACTATGTTCAAAACTCTCTAATGAACAATGTGGAAAAAACATTACCACACTTATTATGTAGCTTAGTTTTTAAAAATTACACTTAACAGGTTTATTAGAGATTGGGCTCTAAGAAACCAAATGGAAGGGATAATTATCTTTGGGGATATTTTATTATTAAAAGGTATAATGAGTGGTACTATGAGAGTAGATTAAACTATTAGGGAACCTGCCACAAGTGACTCAGTAATTTGAAAGATCATTTGTCATTTTCGATCATGACTTTCAGTTCATTTTTCTGGGTGATTTTTCAAAATACACTAAAAATTTTCTTTCTTTTTTTTTTGATTGCTAAATAGATAAATTGCTCTCCTTTTTGTGTAGAGAATGTAAAGGAACATTTGATAATTAGTGTAGTTATACATGTATCCTTTAAGTTTACAATAACATACTTACACTTCATCTTCGTATACAGTTATTTGATACTTAATTCTTCTTACTTTAGAAATCTATTCCTATGGACTAAATTCACTTTCATTTTTCTCTCGGTCTTTTTAAACTTGCTGAGAAGTAATTAAAAACTATTAGCAAATCTTAATCAAAAAGTAAAAACTAAAAAAAAGTATATATATACAATTTTGACTTATTGATAATGACTTAAATGCACATATTTCTATGTACATGCACACACAATGTTTTTATAATGTTGCTAATTTCCTACTTAATATCAATTTCCCACTGCTCCCTTATTAGAGAGTGCCTTTATTTATGGAAAAAGCAATATATCTGGAAGAAAATTATATTTTCAACCATCTTGTACAGACATAGACGGCCAGTGATGTGTAAATAACAACCATTTGGTGGGGCTTCCTAAAATGAACTCTGCTAGGAGAGCTTATTTAGAACTCAGATGGCAGGTTTTTATAATTTTACTAATTCATTTACCTCTTTCTTACAATCCAATTCATTGATATGGATGTAGATACAATGGCTGGTGCTATAGTAGCCATCTTGTGAATGTATGACAAATTTAAGAAAAGAGGCCACCTTCTAAAAAAAAAATGAAATGGACAGACAGAAGAATCATGGTTCATTGATAGTATCAAGGAGCTGCCATACATCCAGGAACTACCTGTCTTTGAAATTTTTGTTGCTGTAAGACAAACCACTGTAATTATAGGTCTTTTACTAGCAACCATACATGATTTCCTAATTAGCTCAAAAAGTTTCTAGGATAAGGGGTGCTCTTATGCATTTCGGGTGAGAGTACACACTGCTATAAAATTTGGAAAATAAAAAGGCATGAAACATTAAATTTCTAAAAATATACATTTTGACTCAGCAATTTCACATGTAGTAATTTACCCAAAGTAAATAACTGAAGTTGAGTCTACTATATACTTATAGCGATATTCACTCCATATTGCTTATATATATTGGAATATTTGAATCAACCTAAATGCTCAACAATATTAAAATGATTCAATAAATTGAAGTAAAATTGTGCACAATTCAGCCACTAAAAATGATTTGTGTAGTATTGCAAAATAGAATAATATTTGTGACATTGTGAACTATTTTAAAGTGGAATCATACATTTAATCAAAGTACATTAAATGTACTAATATGCACATTATGAAACTGATAATGCAAATCCATAAAAACATCACATATATGCATAGAAAATGATCTCCATAGACATATGGCCAAAAGGTGACAGTAGTTATCTCTGGGTGTTTCAGTATCGAGTATTTATATTTGTTCTTATCTCTTTAAAAAAATTCATAATGAACATGTATCCCTTATATATTAAGAAAAAACAATGTTGGAAAAAATATACTGAAGAGTTTGATGTTACTAACATTGAAAAATGACTACAAATACCTACGTCACAGAACTAAAGTCACTATGATTCTTCTAAAGATTTCTAAATAAATATGTAAGCTATCTTGTTTTTATTTTATTTTTTCTTTTTCACTATAATTGAGAAGGAGAAATCTGAAAAGTTACCTAAGGGAATGAAGACAAATTTTTCTGACTTCTTTGTGGCAGGTGTTCATACAGCGTTGCTCCATTAACTTAGCATTCCAAGCAATAGCATGTGGCAATAGTAAAACACGTTCTTATTGCAAATTATGATGTATCAACTTGCCTATGAAACCCTTGAGAAAATAATGTGCCTCACTCAGTCTTTATCCCTAGTGTCAGGCACAGAGTAGTCCTTGAGTATATGAGAATTGATTGTATATGCAATTGTATCCACTTTCTTTTGGTTCCAGAATATTGCCAGGATCTTCCTTTCGTATGTTCTTTTAAGCAAAATTTTCTTATTTCTGCTTCATCCCACCACAACTTTGGTAGATGAAATTTGAAAAAGAGATAATATAAATAGAAAAATTATATATTCAAACTGGGTATCCCATCTGTGTGGGAAATTATTGAACTATTGTGATACGCATTAGTGCAATTTGAAAATATCTCCAGTTGTTATTACCCACTTCTGGATGCAAAGATAGGAAAGCACTTCCTGAACCCCTTATTGTTGGGTAGGGCCATGTGATTAGGACAAGCCATTGAGTTAGGAGCTGAAGTGCCTTATTAGCTGAGCATTTAATTACCTGTGCAAGATTATTTAAAGTGCTCTTTCTCTTGCATGTGCTCTCTCTCTCTCTCTCTCTCTCTCTCTCTCCTCTTTAGAATGGTAACCAACAATTTTCAAGATGTTGGTGGCTCAGACATCATGGATCTTTAAATGACTGCAGCATACAGAGACCCACTTCTCTCCTGATCTTCAAAAAATGTGTAGTATGATCAAGAAACAATCTTTGTTGTTTTAAGCCACTGAGACTTTTAGAGTTGTTTGCCACTGCAGGATAACTTAGACTATTCTGATTATACACAATATATTTAGCTGTATTAACTACATTTGTTAAATTCCAAAGTACAGATAACTTTGAACTCATATTTGACAAATGGCCATAATATATTACTATAAAATGAGTTTATTTTTGAAAGGGAATTATATAAATATATTCTTCATTATGAGAAATCCAGGCAAGATCCGAAAATATATGCACACACACACACACACACACACACACACGGACAAACACACACAGACACACAAGCTTCCTAAAAAAAAATCAGCTTGAATCCTACCACCCAGATATAGCTTTTCACTTGTAAGTGCAATTCTAGTCATCTCTTTATACATTCAAGGGTACTTCAAAAAGTTAGTGGAAAAATAGAATTAAAAGATAATACAAATCTTTCCATTAACTTTTTAAGACACCCTCATATATACAAATAGAAAGGTAAACATGTAGAAACAAATCATTTTTCTTTTTTTTTTTTTTCCCTTTTTTTTGTCTTTTTTACTGACCGGCAACAGGATCGCAACCCTTGGTGTTGCGCCCGCACCGCGCTCAACCAGTGAGCAGCAACTGGTCTCCACATGGGATCCGAACCCTCGGCGGGAGTGCCACTGCACTCCCAAGCGGCGCACTCTCCAGTGCGCCACCGGGCCGGCCCAAAACAAATCATTTTTCAAAATGACATTACACAAAGCATTACGTGTGAGTTGACTAGAATTTAAAAACAAGAAAGCAAAATTGAAATAAAATTAAAAACAAATTATTGATATTTAGGAAAGTGTTTTTTCCACCATAGATTCTAGTTCCCTTTTAAATGCATTAGGTATATTTCATGATATTAGAAAAGTAATTATTAGGTATGGTAATGGTATATATGGTTGCACTAACAAAAAGGGTTTTTATGTATTAGAGTTAACGTACTAAAATTATGAATGGTTACATCATATATTGTCTGTTATCATTCAAATTTATCCAAAAAGAGGTGTGGATAAAAAAGTAGATGGGACAGAGTTGTTCATGGGTGAATGGTTTTGGCACTGGATAATGGGTGTAGATTGATTCACTATAATAGTCTATCTACTTTTATGTATTTTTTAATTCTCCATAACTTCAAATTGAAATAAAAAAGAGATTCTAGTTTATGAAATGTAAGCTGGCTTAAAACAATTCCACTGAAGAGTAACTTTTGAACAAATGCTTGACAGGCGGGCTGAAACACACAGGGAGAACTTTGAGAAAGTGGGCAAATGTCCATTGGGAATCGCTATGACAGTGCTGAGACCAGAGTAACTTGTGGCTGCAGTTCTCCCACTTTCATGAAGTGTGTGGTAATACTCCAAACTCAATTATCCTGCCTTCTGTTCTGCTGGCTGACCATTGGATTGATGATAGAGCAAAGGTAACAAAATTAAACAAAACAGGAATTTCATGTAAAAGGGATTTTTCTCTGCCTTTGTGATAAGGTGTATTATCATCATTATAAAAGGTTTTAACTAAGTGAGGCATTTTATATTATCTGTAAAAAACATTTTAAAGTGCTAACCTTGAGAAGAATAACCCTGATTAATTATAGTTCCCAATAATTAATTCACTCTTTTAAAATTTTTATTCAATTATAATTCTTCTTTCTAGCTGGTTTCCACTGGTAATCACTCATGTTCTGTAAGAATAAAATACTCAGAAATGGACCTAATTCGGCAATCTGAATATAGCAGCACTAATTATAAAAATAAACTGTATAGAATTTCAAAAATAATTTGACAGGTTTTTTTCTGTGACTACTTAAGGAATTAATAGTTTCAACTCAAATGTACCCCTTTTAAAGTTCTGCATAGATACTCTCATTTCTGCATACGTCTCTCAAGAGGTGCTAAAAGATAAGCTCTTTGGAACTATTAGGGTTTTCTTTGTCCCTCTTATAACCTCAAATAACAAACACTAAAAGAAAATACCCCCACACCTACACACACACACACACACACACACACACAACCAAAACAAACAAAAATAATTAAAAAAAAAAATTCATTAGTTGGGAACAGTCAGACCTTTTGCAAAGACTTTAGGTAGAAGTTTTTTTTTTTTTTTTTTATAGGAACAATTGGGGTCAAACTTTGCCTTCAAGGTTTTTCCTGATTAGAAAAGAACAAACCCACAGGGAATGAAGAGAAAGAAGCAACCCAGCCCAACATACCAGAATAGGTAAATTGTTATTGGGGTGCTAAAGATGAGGAAACCTTTGGAAACATTTTTTTATTTTTTTATAATAAAAATCATGAATTCAAGCTAAACAGGTTGTCTTTCAGAAATGTAAAGGACTTGCTTCAGAAGACTAGGAATTGTGTTAGACATGACCTGTTACATAGTTGGGGGCTGGAAGTGTCATATATTAAACAAAGCAATTAAAATAGTTTAAAGAAGAATGCCAACTCTTTGGTGGGAGTGGCAGCAGAGAGATGATTCATCACCCTGGAGATCAGGGAGACTAATAGCGTGGTGCTAATACCAGCAGCTGAAACATTAGATCCCTCAGGATGCTCAGGACCTATCCAGGGTGCTATTCTGCAGAATGATCCAATACTTCATTAACCAGTTTGAAGTGTGGACCGACACAGGCCAGAGGAGTTATCCTAAAATCTAATTCCAAGACATCATTTGTAAAATTGGCACTGTCATACCAATTCCTAATGGACATTTGCCCACTTGCTCAAGGCATTTACCTTATATTTCTGCCTGCCTGTCAAGCACATGTTCAAAAGAGACTCTTCGGTGGAGTTGTGTTAAACAGGCTTACATTTCATAAACTAGAATCACTTTTTTATTTTAATTTGAAGTTATGGAGAATTGCAAACATACATAAAAATAAATTGACTAATATAATGAATCCACCTACATCCAAAACCATCCACCCATGAACAACTCTGCCCCATCTACTTTTTTATCTACACCTCTTTTTGGATAAATTTGAATGACAACAGACATGATGTAATGTAACCATTAATAATTTTAGTATGTGTCTCTAAGATATAAAATCCCTTTTTGTTAGCATAAACATATATGCCAATATCATACCTAAAATTAATAATTTCTAAACATATATTCTGGAAGGAATAAGGAGCCCATCAGTTCTGAAAGTTGCTACAACTTAAACCTACCTCAGGCTAAAACAGCAATTACCTTCCTTTAGCAAACCATTTTGCATGATGTTGTAATGATAGGAAGTTACTGAAAGCTAGAAAATCCATAAATGATACCTAGCAAAATGGTCTGTGGTGAGACTTTTGAGAAATCAGAGACAAGAATGTGAATTCCATAAAATCCTGTGTTTTGTCAGATAGTCGATTGTTTATTTTTTCTTAATTTTTCAGAAATTATTCCTTTGAAAAATACCGTCTGGGTTTCTAGGAGCTAAAAGTGGAATAGGTGAGTCCATACATATTAAATATGGGAAAAAATGGAGATTGAGTTATCCCTGGAGAACCAATGTGGTGGTCCAGTTTGGTGACTTTCCCTTGGAAAGTCTGGTCAGAGAAGGCGGCACAGGAGTGAGGGATAAAATATAAACCCATTAGTACCTTTTTTCCAAGGCTATTCCCCTCACTAAATGATGCTTACAGTAAGCAGAGAAGCTTTTCTTCCTAGGTAAATCATCCTTCATTCAATTCACCCTGAGGCAGGGTGACATTCTATTTTGACATTCTATTTTCAATCTGGGGCTATACGGAAGACCAGAAGGTCTAGGTTTAAAGAAAGAAAGTATTAATATACAAAGACCTCTCCCCTCAAGGACAGAAGCAAGGTATGTATATTGCCTTCCCATCTAAAGTTTAAGTTATTTGGAGATTGGGAACATATACACATAACAAACACACGCATACCAATTGCATAAGTATTTTTATGTTTTTATACACTTGTATATATCAAAATATTATGGCATTACAGAAGAAAGTGATCATGTAGGTGTATAATTTTTCTGTGAATAAAAAATTATGATACGGCTATTATTATGCCACATTTATAGTTGAAAGAGTCAATTCCTGCTGCCTGCTCTCAGACTCTGATGAATCTGATAACTCTGTCCTTGGATATACTTGAACTCCGGACATTCCATACAGTATAGGAATTAACTCTTAATCAAACCCTTGGCTAAAACTATTGGCATACTGTGTGTCCTCTTCTGAATATAGACCTGTCTTGTCATTCATGGATTTGGTAAATGCTATGGTTAAGTGTGTCCCCCAGAAGTTCATATATTAGAAATTTAATCCTCATTGTAACAATGGTAAGAGAGTGGGAGATCCTATTACGGTAATTGAAAGGTGGAGCCTTTAAGAGGTGATTGGGTCTGAGGAGGACCATGCCCTAGTGAATGGATTGATTCATTCATGGAGTAGTGAGTTGATAGTTTAATGGGTGGTCATGAGTGTGGTTCTGATGGTTTTATAAGGAGAGTGAGTGAGCAGGCTAGCACTCTTCCTCAGCCCATTCTTGACATGTGACACCGTGGTCACCATAGTACTCTGTAGAGCTCCCACAAAGAAGAAGGCCCTCACCAGATGTGTTCCCTGGATTTTGGATTTCCCAGCCTACAAACTGTAAGAAATAAATTACCCAGTTTCAGGTATTCTGTTATAAGCAACAGAAATAGACTAATACAGTAAACCACTCTTTAAATCCACTTTCCCATTCTGACCAATCTTCACTCAAGCTTTTGAAATTACACCTCAGATGTGCAAGAATATTTTTTTAAAAATTTAAGTTTTTTTATTATGAATATTCATGAGATACAAAGCTAATTGTCACCCCTCTTGTCCATGATGTGAGGGCCAGATTCCTACTGGCAGCACACCCATTACCAGAAATTACTTTTGAACCCTGTGTCCCCCACCCAATTATCCCCCAACCTCCCTCCCCCTCCCCCTTCCACTTTGTAGCACTAAGAATGTTTCCTTCCTCTGTAACACCAATGGACTACAGTGGTCTTTCTTTCCTTCCTTCTTTCTCTCTTAGCTCCCACATATGAGTGATGTGCAAGAATTTTTAAAACTTGCACTATGCAAAATAAGGTGTATTATCAAACTTACGATCTCAGAGGTGAGAGATGGACTCAGGGAGTATGTACAGAAAAAATTTACATTGAGTTCCTCCTCTGTTCTGTTGGGAGACTAAACAATGTTGTTTAGATGGGCATAGTACCTGAAATCAACATTTGGATGGGGATAATTTAAGTCATGAACAAACTATCAGAGTGGAAAGGACTATTGGCTGAATTATCAGCTGAAAACACTCTATGGAAAACATACACAAAGTCCCTATCACAGTATTGATGAACACAGGATGAACCACCACTCAGCAGGCACCAAATCCATTTCACTAATTCCCCTGGTCAGAAGAAAAGACACTAACCCAGAATGGAGCCAATCAGCAGAGCCAAGGTGTGCCATGCAAGCTGGATACATTGGCAAATGCATAGAACTATTGTAATTGAGGTAGTCTCTTCATTTAGAAAAGAAAGAACATTTTTAAAATTTACATTCTCTATTAAAGAAATATCAAGATTATAAGAAAGCTAATCATCTAGAATTAATCTACTGTTAAGTGAAATTACTTACATATTAAATTTATTGATAAAAATAATAATAAATACCAGTTACTAAGTGAATGCTGGCATGAGGAAGGCTTCATTCTACTTACGTAAATACATTATTTCATTTAATTGTGTTTAACTCTCACACTAACTCTTTAAATTAGGTATAATTATCTCCATTCAATAAAAGAAATATAGCTCAAGGTACAGTGAAATGTTCAGGTTTCTATAGTTGGTAATGCTGGACACAGACTCAGTTGGTCTAATAACAAAGTCCTCCTTCAAAACCAGTGAGTATGTAGAAGAAAAAAAGCTGAGACCCAGATTAATGCTTTTTTCCTGATAGCTAATTCACAGGATAATTTAGGGATCTAAATCTGAAAGTTAAACCATGTTTTCTGATAATACAACTATCACCTTTATTTTTGAAAGCATAATAATCATACCAAATAACCATGAGGTCAAGTAGAAGAACTTCTAAAGAGAAAAGCCAATTATTTCAATATTTATATATTCATCAATTTACTCAAAAAGTGAATCCAATGTTGTAAAGCACTGTGCCACTTAAGCTGGTTTTTATCTAAGTGATAACACAGACCTTCTGTTTCTCCCCATCACCAGAGTAAGGTATACTTGTATTCATGGCAAAAGGAACCCCGGTTTTCTTCACCTGAAGTAAATTACGGGTATTGGGGTAATTTGAATAATATTCAGGTTTCTTAGAGGACCCCAATACTGAAGGAAACAGAAAGGTTCAACTTTGTATGAAAGGGGAATGGACGACTAGCCTATTAACTCTTTATTAGATTCAATAATAAACTCTTTATTCAATAGTTTTTTTTTTTTTGTCTTTTTGTCTTTTTTCCGTGTCCGGCAACGGATCGCAACCCTCAGTGTCGCCCCGTACCGGACCGGGGACCGGCAACGGGATCGCACCCACGCCTCGCTCAGCCAGTGAGCGGGAACCAGTCTGTATGTGGGATCCGAACCCTC
>NW_007729514.1:270725-272328 GCF_000696425.1 Galeopterus variegatus | reverse complement strand
GCGGGAACCAGTCTGTATGTGGGATCCGAACCCTCGGGCGGGAGCGCCACCGTGCTTCCAAGTGGCGCACTATCCAGTGCGCCACCGGGCCGGCCCTCTTTATTCAATAGTTTTAACTGTAACAATAGAACTCTGTTGGCTCAGGATTCAGAAAGAACACAAAACAACCATTTGCTTAGAAAAAAACTCATTGATAAGTCACTTCTAAAAGTCACTAGTTGAAATAAAAAAAAACAAAACCCCCAAACTATAGACATCCTGTTTACACAGCTTCTAGCCTGCATATAAGACCCTGGAGCAGACTATGTTGCCTACTCCCCGCCAGGAGCATGATGTGGAGGCCCAAATGGGAATGTTGCACATCTGAAGTTACCACCATAGTATGGTCATAAACAAGGCACCTAGTAGCGTTGAGTTGGAGATGCTCTAACACATATATTCTATTTATCCTTCAAAAAGCAGCTTGATACGGGAGAAAACTCTTTTGCTATTTACTTTAAAAAAGTTAAAAAAAAATTATGGCTCCAGGCTAGAATGATTCTATATTTCTAGACATTCTACAAATGGGGTTAGTTCTATAAGTTGTTCTCTGACTTCACTTTGTTGGGAGATCTAAGTTATCATTCTGGTGGAATCCTGGTGAGTATTATTCGAAGGCTCTGACATATGTAAATATCTCTAGACAGGACTCTAAGCAACAGCTTGAAATTCAGATGAAAACTGCCTGATTCTTTTTCAGTTGTTACATTAGAATCTGAGACCCTTGAATAAGGAAGGAAGACAAAAATAACTTAAAGAAGATAGTAAAGAGATTTTAACAACATCAGATTTTAACAACTGTTCTTACCCATGTGGATAACTCACCAATCAATTCATTTATTCATTCATGCAATATTACAAGTACTGGTCTTCTAGTGTTTGCCAACAATTGAGTTAGGCAACAGGGATATAATGGTTAACGGTGTACAATTCCTGCCCTCAAAGAGTTTAAAGTTGAGTGGGAAAGATACATAATCAAACATATGATTACAATTTAGTGAGACAAGTGCCAAGTTATGGGCATCTTTGATTAGGCAGGAGATGGGGTTCAATTCTGCTGGTGATGAGAACTGTATATCATCAATTTTAATTCACACAATTGCATTTAAGGATAAGCTTACATACGGAAGGTTCATTGCTTACGTAATTTAATCAATGAAAATAGATAAGGAAGAGTGAAAAACAATAAAGAAGGACAGAGGGAAATGAAAGGTCTAAAACATGTCTGATTGAGAAGTTTGCAAGTTAGGAAAAACGGTATAGTAAAGGTAGCAGAATATAAAGAAATATGGAATCTGGATATTTTCTCCCACATGAGCACCAAAGCCTCATGGACCAGTGGTGATTCTTGGCACAGTTTAGAGACCTGTGAATGTACTTGAGCCTTTTCCAATTGGATTTTTCCTTACCATGGAGAAAATGACTGTGGTGTGTGTGTGCTAAAAGAATTATACCACTAAGAGATGTAATTCACTGGAGCCCATGTATGTTTGCCCAGGGAAATTTACTTCACAGGGATACTTTTACATGGGAGAACTGCAGTCCTGTGCTGAGGGCCAAGGGG
>NW_007729514.1:267162-268844 GCF_000696425.1 Galeopterus variegatus | reverse complement strand
CCCCTCCCTCTCTCCCCTCCCCCCTCTCCCCTCCCCCTCTCTACATCATATCTGTTCACTTGAACAAATTCAAGGGATTGTTGTGATTGTTGTGTCTTCTTCCCCACCTCCCATTTATTTGTTTGTATATTTAACATTCTAATCCCTTGACATCACCCACTCACTAGATGCCATTAGTGCCTCCTCCATTGTGAAAAGAAAATATGACTCTAACATCACCAAATATCCCCTTGAGAGGGGTATAGGAGGGTGAGGGGAAGAGTAACATTACCCTTGGTCAAGAACCACTGCTCTAAACCTGTTTGACTACATTAAAACTTTTTTTGGTTAAGGCTTTGAAAAAATCATGTTAAAATAAAATCTGGTTTTGGTAAAAATCTTGTAATTAACCCACATGCTCAAAAGTCAGTGATTGTCATGAAAAAATAAATTTTATCCAATTCAGTTGAAAATACAGAGCAGGAAATTTGTACAGATAAAAATGAAAACAAAATTTTCTNGGGGTAGGCACTTTGACCAGTAACACTGATTCCTTTCACAGGTATTTAACTGCATGATTGTGGTCGGAACCACATTGGCAGTGACAATGGAGAAAAATGCATACCTTTCAGAGATGTTAAAGGGGTTGTATTAGTTATCTATTGCTGCATAACAAATTATCCCCAAACTTAGCTGCTTAAGTCAACCAACATTTCTTATTTCACACAGTTCTGTTTGTCTGGAATCTGTAAGCAACTTAGCTGAGTGGTTCTGGTTTAGGGTCTCTCTCTAAACCAGAGCTTGCAGTCAAGATGTCAAGATGTGGATCAGAAATGCAGTCAATCTGAAGGCTTGAATAGGAATAGAGAATTTTTTTTTCCACAGTGGCTCATCCACATATCTGCAATTTAGTGATAGTCGTTGGCAGGGAGCCTCAGTTCCTCACCATGTGGACCCTTTATAAGGTTACTCCAGTGCCTTCATTACAGTGTAGGTGGCTTCCCCCAGAGCAAGCAATCTAAAAGAGCACAGGGGACCCAGACATGGAAGTCACAAACCATCATTTCTGCAATATCTTATTGGTCACTGAGGCTACCCTATTCAATATGAGAGGAGACTACACCGAGATGTGAATACCAGGAGGCAAAAATCATCCAGGGCCATCTTAGAGGCTGGATACAATAGAGAAAAAACTGAAAACATTTATTTATTGGTAGTCTGGATATGAGAAAGAATGGGGAAATCAAGTTTGAAACTCAGGAGTCTGACTTTTGGCAGCATCGTTGCTTTTGTTTAGAAGTGTTTTGCATTTGCACTTTTCCTGCTTAGTATTTGTTAACATGTACACATGACAATTATTATTTCTTTAGGGAAAGTCACTAGTGTGATTTGTGAGATCACAATGAGGTTGTTAATTTGTATCATCTGAAGAAAGGTAAGGGAAAGTATCCTAGGGACTATTATAAAGCTAACCATTTCAACAAATTAGTGAAACTACAATGTATGTATGTCTACAGTATATCAAAGTTATAGGAATTGAGAATTGGTTAGTTGTCTTTAGCACTAGAGAACAAAGTTTATTGTCATATGATATAAGAGCTGCTGATTGTCTCTAAACAACAGTTTCTTAAATTTGTCACTATTGATATTTTGGGCTGCATAATTTTATTTTTTACTTTTTAAAAATATTTGTGTACTGTCCT
>NW_007729514.1:265081-265684 GCF_000696425.1 Galeopterus variegatus | reverse complement strand
AATATTTTTGAAAATAGTCAAGTGTCCTTCATAAAAATGACATTAAAAAGCAACCCCAGTCTTCCTATTCTTTCCATAACAGTGGCATGGAATTAGGCCAGGCTGAATGCTTGTTGTTTTACTTGAAACTGCAGAAGCCATTTCTGTCTCTGGCGCTGGGGGAGCTCCGCGGGTCTCCACAGCTCCCTGTCCTCTGCTCCAGAAGGCCCAGGTGACTACGCCATGGCCTCTGTCGCCCTGTGACCTGCAGTTTTATTCCTTGTAGACAAACTGGTGGTCAGCCAATCAGATGCTGGTATTGAGAGGAAATGACAGGCATTATTTCTGCCCTCTGGAGTCTCTCAGATTAGTGAAGAAAGAAAAGCTATCCCAAAAAACAAGGAAAACCCACACCAGCAAGGTGGTGCAAGAACCTGCAAAGCAAAGTTCACTTTGGACACAAGACAATTAAACATCTTTTAGCTCTCAAGATGGCGACAGGTCTGGAGCAGCCATGCCAGGAGACAGCGCGACCCTGAGAAGTGTGCGCTGTGATACCAGAGTACTATTTGCATTTCCAAGAGCAACAAAAAACAAATAAATCTTTCAACAACGAACCTACAA
>NW_007729514.1:247159-262222 GCF_000696425.1 Galeopterus variegatus | reverse complement strand
CACACACACACACTCTCACACACACACACACAAAACAAACAAACAACAACAACAACAACAAAAACATAAAAACCGGGGGAGGGGGGAGAGGAAGATATAACAACCACAATTATTTTTTTTTTGAAGTTCTTACAACAAGCAAATGGAGGGGACACAGTTGGGTGGGAGGGGGGAGAGGGAGGAGGGAGGGAGGTTTCGGTGATGGGACATAATAATCAACTACATTGTATATTGACAAAATAAAAATAATAAAAAAGAAAGAAAGAAACTGGAGAAGCCAGTAAGAATATATCACTGCTCTTATTTGTAGAAGGCATAAAATAACTTTATTTCCTGCTGTAATGAGTGAGGCAGATTGCATAATATCTAGTTGATTTCTTCCAAAGTATACAGTATTATTTTGTAAAATTATTTTGTACAAGATATAGAATGAGTTAAGAATGGCAGGACAAGGAGCTCTATGAATCCTCTTCCCACCAAAATAAGCATAACTAGTGATAAGTATTTGAAAGCAACTACCACCACCACATAAATTTTGTGAAAATTGTTTAAGAGCATTTGACAAATGATAAAATATTTATTTAAGAAAATCTACTAAATTTTGTAAAGAACATTAAGAGTCTGTGGCATTTGAGCCCATCTCACCCTTATCCCAGCTCAGCGTGATGGAAGCCCTTCCCAGCGTAGGTGCAGCCAAGAACGTCTTTTCCTCTAAGCTCTCAGTCTAGGACTATGGTTGTCGCCAGGGGAATGTCAGGCCAACAGCATTTTTTATCCTCCTCAGCTGTGAGTTGCAGAAGCTCTGTTTCAAGCAATAGCAGCTGAGAAGGCTAACGCTCTCTTTCACTACTGAGCCCTCATTTCTATTCTAAGAGTGGCAGATTGAGAATACAGGGACACACATCACCTTCATCATAGCTCACTAGTACAGTGAAGATTCTGTGACAGGAGAGGCAAGCTGAGAACACCAGTGGCCACTATTGCCCACTCAGTATCCTACTACTAAAGCTGAGGTGTCACTCTGATAGAAAAAGATAATTTTTTCCTTCCACAAATAGAGCAGTGGTGTAGAGATGTTGCCTAGGGGGAGAGGTAGGTCATAAAAAGAGAGAGCTTTCCAAACAGCCCCCATACCCCGAATAACTGACTTTATTTGGAACAATATCTGGAGAAGTTCAAACTTGGGATGTCCTTAAAAACTATGGAATTCGGTGGTAGGCAATTAAGAGGAGGCTAGTAGCTCCATGAGTGCAACAAGCTAAATTGTAGATGAACTAAAAGTTTACCTGGAAGAGCCAGAGAAAGAGGCAGCTAAGAAGAGTGAGGGTTGGATTAAATTCAAAGACTGTCCCTGCAAGAGGACTGCATTAAATTGTATCAACCACTGGAGCAATTTATGCCCTGGGGCATTGTTGAAAACACTAGAGCAATGACTTGGCAATTAATGGAGGCTAACAGCTAGATGTGATATCAACAAAAATTGACAGCTTAATCAGCTTAATACAGAAATCAGGAAAAGAGATAATCGAAGAGAGTTCTGCTAAAACCACTGACATCCCACTGAGATTGAGTTCATGCCAAGGCTTCACCCTCTGAGGAGTGCCATCAGAGGCTGTGCACTGTAGGGGAAATAAACTTCACTAAAAGGGTCCAGCCAAGTCACTAAGCAAATAAGCAAACAGAAACAAAAACAAGACTCCAAAGGTGCGATTAGTATCTAGAGTTTCTACAACATGTTTTCCAGCATGTATAGGTTTCAACAAAAATTTACTGCATATGCCAGAAAACAGGAAAGTGAGACCTGTACATAGGGAAAAAGAAGCAGGCAACAGAAACTGCCCATGATGGTGCTCAACTTAGAACTGAAAATAATCACTAAAAAAGAACTTAAAAAAAATATGCTTAAAGTAAAGGAGGGTATGAGGACAATGTCTTATTAAACAAAGAAAATGATAAAGTTATAGAAATAAAAATTCTAAAAGGGAACTAAATGAAATTTTTGGAGTTTAAAGGTACAAAAACTGAAATGAAAATATCACTAGAGAAGCTCAGTGCTAGATCTGAGTTGACAGAAAAGAGTCAGTGAACTGAACAATAGATAGTGATTATGCACTCAGAAAATAAAAGAGAAAAAAGAATTAAAAAAAGAAGAGTCTCAGAGAATTGTAAGTCACTACTAAACACACCAACATATGTGTACAATGATCTCACTAAAAGGAGAGAAGATAAAGACAGAAGAAAAAAACCCTGAAAATTGAATGGCTAAAAATTTCCCAAATTTGATGGAAAAAAACAGTATCTACATATCCAAAGTGCCCCCCAGTTCCAAATAGTATAAATTCAAACAAATTTACACATAGACACATCATAGTAAAAATTTTGAAAGACAAAGACAAAATCTTAAATCTGTAAGAGAAAAATGACTCAGGTACAAAGTAATTTTAATAAGATTAACAGTGGACTTCCTCTAGAGACAATGAAGGCCAAAAAGCAGTAGGATGACATATTTAAAGTGCTAAAAGAGAAAACTTGTCAACCCCAAATGTTATATACACAGCACAACTATTTTTCAAAAATGAAAATAAAATAAAGACATTCCCAGATGAACAAAAACCAGAGAATTTTTGAATAGCAGGCCTTACTTACCAGAAATACTACAGGAATTTCTTTAGACTGAAAGCAAGTGAACCCAGACAATAAATTGAGTTCACATGAAAAAATAGAGTGCTGAGGAAGGCAATTATGTAATTATAAAAGACAGCTTAAGTTCATGTTTTTTTTCCTTGCTTTTTAAAACTAATTTAAGAACAATTGCATGAAACAATATGCATATAATTGTATTGTTGGACTTTAACATATAGGTAGGTAATAGATTTGACAATAACAGAAGATGGCAGGTGGGAACAAAGCTGTATTAAAGAAGTGACACCAGATGGGAACTTTAATCCACAGGAACAAATGAAATGAACAAGATATGATTCACAATAAACTATGTAAACTTATAATTGATCTCTTTTCTCCTCTCAGCATCTATGAAAGACATAAATATAAAGTAATTACAACATTGTATGATTGCTGTTGTAACATACATAGATGTAATATGTATACAGCAGTAGCAAAAAAATGGAGAAGAAGGAATAGAGTTACGTAGGGATCACATTTCTATATCTCACTAGGATTAACTTAGTACAAATCTGAACTGCATTCTCATATGTTAAAATGTATTTAAGTATATGCTATCTACAGGAAATGTACTCTACATTTAAAGATAAAATAGGTTTAAAGGAAAATGAGAAAAAATGATATATCATGCAAACAACAACAATAATATTTAGAACAGCTAGGCAGAAAATGAACAAGGAAGTAAACGAATTGAGCAACACTACAAACCAACTAGACTTAACAGACATCTGTAGAACATTCTACCTAATTATGGCAGAATATATGTTCTCTCAGGCACACATGAAAAATTTTCTAGGATAGAACATATGCTACACTATAAAACAAACCTCAATATGTTTAAAATGATTTAAATCATGCAAAGTCCATTTCCAATCACATGGAATAAAATTAGAAAATAAAAACAGAAATACATTTTGGAAATTCACAAATATTTTGAAATTAAACAATATACCCTGACATTAGCGATGGGTCAAAGAAGAAATAACAAAGGAAGTTAGCAAATACTGTGAGATTAATGCAAATGAAGACACGGCATACCAGAACTGATGGGATGCAACTAAACACTTTTTAGAGAAAAGTTCATAGCTATAAACACCTACATTAAAAAAAGAAGAAAGATCTCAAGTCAATAGCCTTTTGCCTTAAGACACTAAAAAAAAGAAGAGCATATTAAATCTAAAGGAGGCAGGCAGTAAATAATAAAGATTAGAAATAGGAATTAATGAAATAAAGAATAGAAAAACAAGGAAAAAAACCCCCAACAAAACCAAAAGTTGTTTCTTTGAAATGACGGACAAAATTGAAAAACTCCGAACCACAACGAACAGAGAAAGAGAGAGAGAGAGAGAGAGAGAGTTCAAATTAATAAAATCAAGAATAAATGGAAGGTCATCATCACTACCGGGGTTCTGCTGCCAGAAATTAAAAGGATCATAAGGAAACAACTCATTGCCAACAAATTAGATAGTTTAGAAGAAATAGTTACCTTTCTAGAAAGAGACAAACTACCAAATTTGAACAGAATTAGTAGAAAATCTGAATAAACCTATAAAAAGCAGAGATTAAATTAGTAAGTTAAAAATTTCTGCAAAAAATGAGGGCCGGCCTGGTGGCGCACTGCTACAGTGCGCCGCTTGGGAGTGCGGCGGCGCTCCCGCCGAGGGTTCGGATCCCACATACAGACCGGTTCCCGCTCACTGGCTGAGCGAGGTGCGGGCGCAACACCGAGGGTTGCGATCCCGTTGCCGGTCCCGGTCCGGTACGGGCGCTACACTGAGGGTTGCAATCCGTTGCCGGACACGAAAAAAGACAAAAAAGGAGAAAAAAAAAATTTCTGCAAAAAATGAAAAGCCAAGATTCAGATGGCTTCACTAGTGAATTCTGCCAAACATTTAGAAAATAATTAATAACCATCTTCATGAATGCTTACAAAAAGTAGAAGTAACACTCCCTAGCTTATTCTTTGAGGCTAAGGAGAAAAAAAAAATTTCTGCAAAAAATGAAAAGCCAAGATTCAGATGGCTTCACTAGTGAATTCTGCCAAACATTTAGAAAATAATTAATAACCATCTTCATGAATGCTTACAAAAAGTAGAAGTAACACTCCCTAGCTTATTCTTTGAGGCTAGTATTATCTTTATACCAAAAACCAGACAAAGACCACATGCAATTAAAACTACAGACTGATAGATTTTTTTAAATATAATTTCAAAACTTCCTAACAAAACACTAGCAAACAAAATGTGACAACATATCAACATAATTATACAACATGACCAAGTGGGATTTATTCCATGAACTCAAGGGTCATTAGATTTCTGAAAATCAATTATTGTCATATACCATATTAACAGAATAAATGACAAAAACTACATGATAATATCAGTAGATGCAGAAAAAGCATTTGACAAAATTCAACACAATTTCATGACAAAAACAATTAGAAATAGATGGAGTTTTCTCAACCTGATAAAAGGCATTAAAAAAACCCATCACTAACATCATTCTTAATAGTAAAAGACTAAATGATAAAGATGTTCATTTATGCACATTGTACTTTTAGTTCTAGCCATGGCAATTAGGCAAGAGAATAAAATAAACAGTATTCAGGTCAGAATTGGAGAATTAAAACTATCTATATTTATAAATTATATGATCTTGAATACAGAAACTCTAAGAAATCACCAAAAAAAGCTATTAGAGCTAATAAACAAGTTTGGTAAGGGTATATATAATATACAAGATAAATACATAAATTTTTATACACTAGCAATGAGCAATCTGAACATAAACTTAATATGATTTCATTTACAACAACATCAAAAATGATAAAAATAGCTAGGAACAAATTTAACAAAAGAAGGAAAAAGTTTAAAAGAGTATGGAGAGAAATTAAAAGAGATATAAATAAATTGAAAAACATCCCATGTTTGTGGATGAGAAAAATCAATATTAAGATAGTAATACTCCCCCAATTGATCTACAGATTCAACACAATCTGTGTCAAAATCCTAGCTGCCATCTTTTGCAGAAATTTTGAGGCTGATCTTAAAATTTTTACGTAAACATAGTCAACTCAGAACAGCCATAACAATACTGAAAAAAACCCCCAAAATTGTAAGACACACTTCTCAACTTTAAAAATTACTACAAAGCTACACTCGTCAGGACAAAGAGATATTAGAATAAGAATAGACATATAGATAAATGGAATAGAATTGAGAGCCTAGAAATAAACCCTTACACTAGAGTGAGTTGATTTTCACAAAGAAAATCCAATGGGAAAAGGATAGTCTTTTCAACAAATGGTATTGTGATCACTGGATGTCCACTTGTGAAAATTTATTAATTTGGACCCTTTCCTCATACCATAAACATAGAGTTAACTTAAAATGGATCAAATACCTAAATGTAAGTCCTAAAACTCTGTTAGAAGAAAATATAAGAGTAAAATTATACTATCTTGGACTAGACAAATCTTTCTTAGGTATGATATCAAAACAAAAGCAACAAAAGAAAAAAAGATGTTATATTTCATTAAAATTAAAATCTGTGTTTCAATTTCTGTAAAAACATTAAAGACAACCTAAGGAATGGGAGAAAATATTTTCAAGTGATATATCACATTAAGAGACTTGATTACAGAATATATAATATTATACCTTTTAATATTAATACCTTAATAATAAGACAAACAACTCAATTTAAAAATGGGCAAAGAATCTGAATTGACATTAATCCAAAAGAATATATACAAATGACCAATAAGCACATAAAAAGTTGCTCAACATTATTAATCATCTGGGAAATGCAGGTCAAAACCACAATGACATACAATTTCACACCCACTAGGATGGCTATAAACTAAAGGACAGAAAATAAATAGCATTGGTGAGGATGTGGAGAAAGTGATATCTTCATGCACTGCTGGTGAGAAAGTATAGCCACAGTCTGGCAGTTCTTCAGAAGGTGAAATATAGGAAAATAACACGACCCAGCAATTCTACTCTTAGGTGCATGTAACAAAGTGAAATGAAAATATATGTCCACATATAAGAAAACTTGTATGCATATGTACATAGTAGCTTAGTAGCATTATTTATCATAGCCAAAAATTGGAAATAGCCCAAATCAGGTTAGTGGAAGCAGTCCACCAACCAGTGAGTGGTACGTCCATACAATAGAATACCATTTAGAAATACAAAGGAATATAGTACTGATGCCATTATCAGAATGAACCTAGAAAATATTATCTAAGCAAAAAAAGCCAGTCACAAAAGACCACATATTATATGAAATGTCCAGAATAGGAAAATCTGTAGAGACAAAACTAGACTAGTGATTGCCTAGAGCTGGGCGGAGGGTGGTTGGAAACAATGAGGAGTGGTTGACAGTAGGTTTCTCTTGGGAGTGATAAAATGTTCTAAAATTGATTATGGTTATGGTTAAACAATGAATACACTAAAAATGGTCACATTATTTTGACGCAATTTTTACATAAAATTCACACACTGAATTTATGGTACATGAATTATCTATTTCAATAAAGCTGATTTTAAAAAAAGAAAAATAAAGTTAAAAATATTGAACTGGTATTATTTGTTTGATATATACATAATGTAAGTTAACTTCAATGGACAAATTGCACTAATATTGTCAGTTATAACACTTTTGAAAACTTTGCTAGTGGTGCTATCTTTTACATCAGCAACCACAACCATGATATCTAACATTTCTTGAATGCTGTTTGGCCTTGTGCTGTTACAAAGTACTTTCCTTCTTTCTTAATTTTTTGCAGCAACACTATTGGTTAGGTGGTATTATTATTTCCACTGAGAAAATTGAGGCAAACAGAGTCTAAATATCCTGTCCAATGTTACAAATAAAAGCTCGAAAAAGCTGAATTTGGCTTATTACATAGTTGCATCAAGCCATTTTTCATCAAAAAACTCAACTTTGGCATTTTTGAAGGTAATGGAATTTTATTTATTTTTTCTTCCTCTTTATTAATCTTAAATATGCTTTGGTTTCATGACGATTTGTTACTCTTTAGGAAATGGACAGCGCATCATGGCTGGATCAATGTAGTGACTTAATTCATACATTTCCCATGAATTGCAGTTATGGTTAATTTCAGCACACAGGTTCTTACCCAAAGAAGACTCAGAAACACAAGTCCACATGTTGCAATGGCTTATACATTAAATCATGCTAATGAACATGACAGAATTTCTGACATGACAGGATTTCTAGAAGAATTTCAAATTCTGATATGCTAAAGTTTTAACATTTTCTAAAAGAAGTGATTTCTATCTTTCTCAGAGATTAAATATTTCATTCCAGAATTTCTAGAACAAATATTCTGATCACAGTTTTAGTTCCTGTGTCAGAAAGATGGTTATTTATTGTATACAAAAGCTGAGATAACATTATTTCAAAAAATGTCATAATGTGACTTCATTCCAGAATTTCTAGAACAAATATTCTGATCACAGTTTTAGTTCCTGTGTCAGAAGGATGGTTATTTATTGTATACAAAAGCTGAGATAACATTATTTCAAAAAATGTCATAATGTGATTTCTCTACCTTGAAGTTAAATACTATTAATCTTTCATGCAAAAATCTTTATTCACATTGTAAATACTATTCTCATTATGTCTCTTAGTCATTGCTTAAAATGTTTTATTTAAAATTGAGAATCTTTTTAATATGACTGTTTAGTAGTCAGTGATACTGTTGGAGAGCTATTCTTTATGGTATATAAAGAATATATATAAAGGTATATATATAATGGTATATAAAGGTATATATATTATTTATTTATATATATCTCATGACAGCTTTTGTCCCAGACTATTTTTTCAAGAATGTTATACAGAAGAACAATGTTGGAAGATATAGATAGTGCCTCCCTCTGGGGCAAAGGGCTTTTCTTTCCCCCCTGAAAAATAGAAAGGAAGGAAAGAAGGAAAGAAGAAAGGAAGAAAGGAAATAAATGTTTACCTCTAGGACAAAGATTGGGTAGGTTTGTTAGCATTTCCTTCAACAGATTGGGGTTTTCTAAGGTCAATGTTCCTCACAATGACACAGACCTACTGTTTGTGTAGCGTCCACATGAGTCCATCTTTCTATCACCCCTATGGGACTTGGGGATCAAGAAGAACTAATGCAGACATGAAGTTATGCTGCCTGTGGGGCTGTGAGTAATACAGTCACGTCTCTGCCAGCATCTGTGAAGCTGCAGCAAACTACCTTGTCAGTCTGAAAGTAGGGTAAAAATCTCAGACCCTTCATGGTTCTTGATAGATACAGGCTTCTAAACATAGACTCGCACAATGTGGATACTTAACATAATATGCAAATGTTGATAAAAATACATTGCCAAATCAACATACCTAAATAAATTCTATGATAATAATCACAGTACACCAGTATAATCTAACGTGCATCCTGATCATGGTCACTGTTCTACACATTCACTTATAAATCATGGAGTTTTCCTACATGTTTTCTATTTCTTTTCTTTTAAAAATTAAAAAAAATATATTTTTATTGATTGTACATATTCATGGGGCCCAGAGCTGACCACCAGCCTATGTGCCCAAGATATGATGATCAGATCACTACTATCAGCATGCCCACCATCTCAAATTGAAATTGTTTTCTATTTCTTTCTAAAAAGGTTAGTTTCAGCATATTAAAAATCACAGTTTAAATATACACTCTCAGAATTTATCACAGAAAAAAATAAGCAAACAAAAGCCCAAATACAGCATCATCGGTATAAATGCTTTACCGACGATCTCTTGTCAAACTTGTTTTGTCTCCCTACAGTTGTCAAATTCAAAGCTTTTGTGTTGGCTGAAAACCAAGACCAACACACTTTTGTCTTCAGCTTAAGCTGTAATCCAATAAACACTTCAGCCTTAATAAAATCACTGACTATGCCAGGATGGTATGAGACATACTTTTTAATAAGTAAATTTGATTGTGCTATAGTATTAAATAGTTGTGCATATATTCTTTTCTTTTTGTTCATTTTTCTAGTTTAAACAGAATGAGGTGAAAGGGCAAGGACTATCCATCCTTGTGTTCTGTACCACCAACAAAATAGTATTCACTATAATAAATGTTAATTTATTATGAATGAATGAACTTTGCATGTTAAAAACTCCTATTACCGCCATGCTTTAGATCTTTTCAACTACTAAAAATGGCTTGGTTTTTCACATTCAGATGGTGAGTCCACCTGATATCACTAGAGTAATTATTACTGTAAAAGCTGTTTGAGAAAATGTATGTAGGAAACTCTGGCCAATTCTGTTCAAGGTCACCTAATTTGAAACATCATTGGTTCAAGTTAAGATGATCATATGTAATTCCTGAAGGTCCCTGAACTGCCTAACAAAATTTAATACTAAACAGTCAATGTTTATAAAGTAGAAAACCTTCATCGGGTGACACCTCAGTAATAACCATGGACAAGACCATACCTATAAAGGCTCAGGAGTTGGAATTGACAGGAAGGCAGGCAAAACATAGACAACTGAATTGAAAAAGCAAATGACTCTCACCATCTGTTTAGCTTGTTTCTGCTCTAATTTTGCCAGAAGCCTTTTGAGAAGACATGGAACCATGCTGATGCCCTTCATTGTGTTATCTCTCCTTCCCATCTGTGATACCCTCTCCTATGTTCTATGACATCACTTCAGTTTTGCCCTTACCTATTGAAATATACATGATAACGGGAAGGGAAGAAAAGGGCCTTCATGAGCCCACAGAAATGTTGAGGATGAGGATAGGATGGTATGCTAAGAAAGTTTCACTCTGTAGGGGGCCAAATGAGAAAAAAATAAATAAATAAATAAGGTCTAAAATACAATAGGCCACATGGAAATTCATTTATTTATTCAATAAACATTTACTAAAATACTTGATGGGTGCCAGGTAGTGTGATCGGAGATAAGGGGAAAAAAAGAATGAAAAGAAAAGGCCTAATTCTTGGCTTCAGGAAGTTTATAGTTTAGAGGAGGCAGGAAAACCAATACACAAAATAATTATAAATGATTGTATCTGCCATGTAAGAAACAATCTCAAAGGTTAGATATACGAGAGTACTTCAAAAAGCTGGTGGAAAAATAGAATCAAAAGACAATATGAATATTTCTGTGAACTTTTTGAAGTACCCTTGTAGAATAACAGGGAGTGAGAGACATCTACTGTGGATAAGTTGGTTAAGTAAGACTTCAACTGGACAGTGACACTTAAGCTGAGACCTGAGTGGTGAGAAGTCCAGTAAATAATGAGTGAGAGTAGGGAGGGGGTAACTTGAGTAAAGGAGCAGAAAGACCTCGGTGTGTCCTAGGAGAAGAAAGCAAGCCAATGTTCCTGGAGTGCAACGAGCTAGGGGAAGAACAGTGAGAGAGGAGACGTTCAATAGACAGGCAAGCTCAGATCATGCAGAGTCTTGTGGCTATGGTGACAAGTTTTTATTTTATTCGAAGTGCTTACAGGAGCCATTGAAGATTTTTCTTAACAGGGGTAATATGATGAAATTTGCTATTAAGAAGATCACTCTCTTGCATCTAGAGTAGATTGTATCTAGAGTAGATTGGAGGGGCCAAGTACATTACAGAGAATATGGCATGTAGTAGGGATAGTGTTTTAAGGAAAAGTTAAAATGGTGATTGAGTTCAAGTAAGGAGTAAGAATGAGAGGTAAAAGTGTTATCATAGTCACTTCTGGCAATGTCACAGTGCCAACAGTGTGGCAAGATGACCATGTTTGAATGGGGTCTGTATTTTCTCTATGACAATATGTGTATGATTCCCATGGGGAGTACTGGCTACTTGTTCTATCTTCTGTGCATGACCTGAATCCCTCAGTCAGAATTTCATATTTATATTTCTTCACAAATATTTGCCCACTTTTAAACAGGAAACATTGAATACATGCAGAAGATCCTGATAGTGTCTGGGATGGCAGCTTCTAGGTCCTGATTATTTGCTATCGGTGTTTCTGATGCTATCATCCTGAGGTTAAATATGGGGAAGGATATTGCGGTTTTCACAGAGGCACACTGGAGTGCTGCAGTCACTGGCCTTTTTGTTAAGATAACAAGTGTAGGTTCTCTTTGTTCAATGTGATGGACCACAGCTTTACAAATGGCACCAGTTTAAATGCCTTGTACAACATCGCAGGGGAAAAACTACAGGTTTTTCAGAGCCGAGAAGAAGCTCTGCGTACCGGCTCATTAGGAAGAGTATGTTTCACAAAATATGGCCTTGTGGGCTAAAGCTGTCTTTCTTTGTTCCTTGGAACAGGCAAGTGTGGCTTTACATCTCAGGCCAATTATCTTCCACCATTTTTCAGAAACTGACAAAGCCTATAAAATGAGCAATGATACGAAGACAGCATACCATTCTGCAGTTTACTTTGTACCCTACATTTGCATCTGATTTGGGTGTTTCTCTCCTAGGGGTGAAAAATCTAACTATGGGACAAAATATTTCTTAACATGAGTACAACATACAAAACAAATAGCTGCTAATTCCAGCTTCCTCTCATCTCTTTACTGGACAGCTCTCTTCAAGAAGGGGGCCTCTTCTATCAATACCCAACATTAATTATTATTATTTTTTGGTCTAAGATAACAGGATTAGCCAGGGGCAAATCTGTACATTCTGCTGCCCTTAAAGAGAGCCCACACTTCAGCCTGCGTTTGAGGAATGTAACCTTAGCTTTCACGGAGAACTGCTAGAGCTTGACGTGCAAAACAAACTATCTGGACGTGTGGAGTGATTTCATACAGGCTTGCTCTCACCGGAGAAGAGCAAAGAGTCAGAGACAGAAATTAATCATGACTCTCCATCAACAAGGCACTGTGCGCCCTTCAGGTTAATGCTAGTTCTTTACCCTCAAAGCCCCAGGAAGCCCAGAGACACTGTCCTGCAGGTTCCTGTTGGCAGCACTCCCCACAGAGTTGACAATACAGAAAGAGCACTTTAAAAATCCAAGTGGGACTCAACAAAGGATATGAACATTTTCTGGTTTTTTTGTTTTTTTTTTATTTCCAGAACACACATGAAATTCACTTAGAATATACCCAGAATAAAAAGAGAAATGATCAGAGAGATGTAGAATAGAGACTGCTGCAAACTGATTTTCAGATACTCAGTAATGTTCTGTGAGAGAAAACATTGTGTCAAATGTGAATTAAATTTGAACAACAGCCTTTCAAATGCAAATCTTTCAGAAGGGATGTCATTGATATACAACCTCTATAAACCTTTCAAAAGAAATAAAATGGATAAATGTGATAATTAAGATCTCTATTTATAGGAAAATGATCAGATCACATTTGTTCTGAAATGTTTTTGTACCTGCAACATGGAGGGCACACATAAAAAGTAAGGATCGATTTTGAAATTTGCAGGTTGGAGGTGAAAATGGAATGATAGCTTGTCTGACAGAGGTGAGGATTTTCCTCTGGTATGCTAACACCCATTATTATGCATCCATAATTGCCAAGGCCCCCACTGACCTCTATTCACTCTTCCCCATGCAGTCTTGTTTCAGCTCTACATAGGACACCCTCCTCTTCCCAATGAAAGGTGTTAGCTACTCTTCTATCTGCAGCAATGTTCTGCTAAATGGTAGTATTGATGCTAAGCTGACTGAATTCCTGGACAAGACAAGAAGTACTGTTTTACACTGAGGTTTTTTGCAAACAAGGAGCTGTATGCAGAAGATTTATTGAGGAGTGATCTCAGGAGACATGCCTATAAGCAAAATGAGGAAGGCAGGACTGGGCAGAAGGAAAAGAGGGCTGACAATGTGGTTATGACTGAATCATCAGCTGATCCTAAAACAAAGGGGGGTGGCCCTGAGCTGGAGTGACTCTTCAGAGTTGTCACAAACTGAGGTAAGTGAAAGGAGAAGGGATGCAAGACTTTTCATGCCAGTATCTTCCAATATTTGGCCACTGTTGCCCCCAGAAGACTGTGTTCTTGGGTGCGGGAGATCTCTCAGGTCAAGGGCATTTCCCAGGGAGAGATGCAGCTGTGAGACCTCAGCAGGTGCATAGGCCCAGCAGCTGGGGGATGGGTAAAAGGATCCAGGTGGAATAGGGCAATACACACTCCAGTTGCATACATGATGGAATTAAGTTTCCGTTTAATAAGTATTCTACTCAGTTTCTTAATAAATTATTCTCACTGAAGGGCCTCTACTTCAGAAGAGAAAACATTTGAGTCTATTCTCTAAAATTTACACCTGACTATGAATTGTCTCATCATTTCCATTTTAACTACAGTGCTAAGAACAACTATAAGCTTAATATGGATGAATAAGGAGAAGACTCAGGATATAGAGGGTATATGAGAGAAAGCTTTGGGTGAGAAACTGGGTAGACACAGTAGAGAAAGAGGGCACCAGGTGCAGGAAAGCATCACATCATGCACATCAATGAGAGGATGCTACATAGAAAAGAAACTCTGGCCACTCAGATTTGTCCATGGTCGGTTCCGTAACCTCACTGGAGAAATAACAGGAATGGGGATGAAAGGATGGAAAGGGAGTAAGCTCACATGAAGATTTCAGCTCATTCTTTCATCTTTGGGGTTTTTCAGCATTACTTTTTCTAAGCTTCTCGGTCGGTTCCGTAACCTCACTGGAGAAATAACAGGAATGGGGATGAAAGGATGGAAAGGGAGTAAGCTCACGTGAAGATTTCAGCTCATTCTTTCATCTTTGGGGTTTTTCAGCATTACTTTTTCTAAGCTTCTATCCTGGGAATGGGAGAGTCAGGAAACATGGAAGAAAATATATGCCTTGGGGGACAATGTTGCTACATGGAATCTTAACTGTTCTAGGGTTCTATAGGTTGTTTCAACCAACCATGACTCTGTGAGCCTTTGTAGCTTTTCCTTTCCTGACCAGACCTATTTAAAACTATGTATACCATTCATGCCTCCATTCCTTTGCACATTTTCTTTGGAGGAATAGTAACTAAAATCTGGGAAAGCTGCATTGTAGGGCACTTAAGGCACGCCTTTCTTTGTTAACTGGCTGGACATGGCTAAATTGCTGATAGTATTTTCCTGGCTAGATTTGTTAATGAAGTGGCCAAGCATTCCAAGGACCGTTGTGCTCTTGCGAGATTTCTTTCGGCTGGTTCTCTACATGCATGAGGTTCAGAGGGTTTAGAAAACCATCTGAACTCATAGGATTTTATTTGAACCAAAACCCAAACTTTGAACCTTTTATGATTTTGCACATCACAAGAAAATGTGTCTCCTGCCTTGATATTATTCCCTCTGGTCCCCTCCTGACTCTTTGTCCCTTGGATAAAACTGAACAGTTAGTTGGAGATCAAAACT
>NW_007729514.1:243216-246489 GCF_000696425.1 Galeopterus variegatus | reverse complement strand
AACTCATGAGACCAAGCTACTCGATCTATGTAAACTCATGAGACCACGCTAATCGATCTATGTACGCCCGCACCTTGCTTAGCCAGTGAGCGGGAACCGGTCTGTATGTGGGATCCGAACCCTCGGCGGGAGCGTCGCCACGCTCCCAAGCAGCACACTGTAGCAGTGCGCCACCGGGCCGGCCCCTCATATTTACTTTTAAAGATTCACTGGCCCCTCTAATGTTAGTCTATGTAGTTAGGGAGAAGTTGACTCTACTCCCTTCTTCCAAGAGTAGTGCGTGTCTCAGTCCTGGCTAATTAAATCATTACATTCTTCTGGTCCCAAGAATGGATAAGTATCATAACTACCAACTAAAGTGATTCCTGGGACTTTTTCTAGAGTCAACAAGTTTGCTAGGCTGATGGAACATAAATATTAAATTCTTGGTGCTCAAATTTGGAAATTAAGCTACCATGGAAAAAGCAGAGTTAAAGTTGGAAAGAATCCTATTCACATCACTTGATCATTTGGTTCTAGCCACAACTGAAGCCAGAAATTCTATGAACGTTTTTTAGTTAGAGGAGCTAACGCATGCATGTTTGTATACATACGGTCTGTAGGTATGCATGTGTTTTGTTTGATGTAGTTTGAGTTGGTACCCATAGATTGCAAACAAAAAAATTCCAAGAGCATAGGCCCAAAGAAGAGGCAGTAAAGTATTTCTGGAAGAGATTTCTAGATTAAAATGTTCATTACCCATTAAAAGCACAGGGGGTAATGAATATCCTGAAGTGGAGATGTTTATTTCATTTATGTCTAGAGATCAGCGTTAAAAAAGAAAATCCAAGAAACGATTTTACCATGAACTTATATTTAAACAAAACATCACAGAAACTTTTGTTGGAAAACAGGTATGCAATGTTCCTGTTCTCTTACCTGCTTCACATGTATGGAGTTCTTAGCCATGAAATAGCCTTACTTGTAAGAGGTTGATGAGTCCAGAACTGCTCAATTACACTTAGTAGGAATGAGAACAACTTTCTGAATTTATTCTGTGAGTTCAGCAAGCCAGCACTGACAGCCAACTGAAGAAAGTAAGTAAAACTTTGCTCTGAAAAGTAATTGTGCCAATTGACTATATTTAAATGTCAAGATAATAAAATACGTTGTGAATTAGTGCTGCAGGGCAGCATATGGACTAAATGACATTTCGTGATCCCTTCTATGTCTATGATCCCATGAGTCTATAAGGCTGTTTTTTGTTTTTTGTTTTTTTCTTTTCCCATGACATTTTCAACTAATATTACCACATAACAAGTTAGTTCTGAGTTTAGGTAAGCAAGTCATGCTCTTGATTTGAGAGTACCTGTTATTCGAAAGTAAGCTGTGGATTCTCTTCTTGTTGTATTGCATGTGCTTTTCTATCTTTCAGAAATAGATTAGTAATAAAACTGGAAAGGGTAATCAGCTCTTGAAATGGACCTCATTTGTATTTCACTGTAAATCCTCTTGACCTCATCTTGCCTTACAATGACTAGTTCTTCACAGAGACCAGCAGGCTTTGACCAGCTTTGGCCAGATGCAACGTAAAGGGACTTTGCCTTGAGCTCACATTGGTATTTCTCCTGCTTCTTGTCTTGGGGCTCCTCTGAATGCAAA
Source organism: Galeopterus variegatus (assembly GCF_000696425.1). NCBI lineage: Eukaryota > Metazoa > Chordata > Mammalia > Dermoptera > Cynocephalidae > Galeopterus > Galeopterus variegatus. The sequence continues at coordinate 244,848 of NW_007729514.1, read as the reverse complement.
GTGTAGACCCCGTGGGACTATCTCAGTGTTCATACTTGTATAAGCAGAAAATGCACAGGAGACAAATGCAGGTGGATAAATGCTCCCTTCTTCTTACTGCAGGTGGATAATTGTGAGAAGGATTTCATATGGCTCTTCAGAAGGTCATAGTGGAGATTAAAATCTGTCTCCATAGCCGCAAAGCTCTGTGGCTAACTTGACAAACATTCTAGTACTGTTTTTTTCTTTCTTCTTTATGTGTTTTACCAACCACCCTTTACTATGTTCTTTCAAATAAATTGCCTGCACATAAACCTTTGCCTCATTTTCTGCTTTGAGAGGTGGGGAGAACCCAGGCTAAACAGCTCTAATAATATTTCCTCTTTATAAAATATCTCAATGTTCTGATGTTCTGATGCTGATGTCTAGTTTCCAAACGATAGCATTCTTATAACTACTCTGCCATGCTGCAATCAATAAAAACTAAACAAAAGGGAAAAACTGGGAGAGAAACATGTGCCTTTGAAACAACAATTGAACAACAATAGCAACAGCAACAAAAAACAAAACCCAATTTAAAAATTGTATTGGCAGTACAGACATGATTCAAGCTAGGAACTCTATAAGAATTATTCTCAACACTGTATTCTAGTGAAATTCATTTCACAAAGAAGCTAAAATCCATATAATCTTAGAAGACATATCCATACCATTCAACATTTTCTATAAGAATTATTCTCAACACTGTATTCTAGTGAAATTTATTTCACAAAGAAGCTAAAATCCATATAATCTTAGAAGACATATCCATACCATTCAACATTTGCATAACTCTTTAAAAGATAACTCTCATCTCTGTTTTAATACATCCAGTGACCTGCTGATTATTGGTAGGTTCTACAAAGTAAAAATATGGAGAAACAAATATAAGAATATCACATATTGACATAATATTCTCTGAGAAATAAACTGACTCTGGGGATCATATACAAAATCATATTTTACACATTATCTGCAGGATTCTATTGTTAAACTACTTAGGTTTGAATCTCTGCTATAACTCTTACTAGCTTTACAACTCTGGACAAGATAATTAACTTCTTTAAGCCTCAGGTTTCTCTTCTGATAAAAAAGCAAAACTTATTTCACTGAGTCTAGAATGTTTTAAATGAGAATATTCTGGAAAGCAGTCAAACAATGCCTGACACATAGTAGACACTAAATAAATGAGAGATATTTTCCAAGCCAGAACATAGGGATCAATTTTATACTCTAAAGAATAATAACGATAAGCTGTATAAGTAAAATGGAATAAAAAGGAAAAAAATGCGATAAAAGATGTCAGACAATTTTACCATGCAACTGAAACAACGCAACTTTAGAAGTGTGGTGTCTAAGTAAATTTAGGTGTTCCAAATAACTCAAACTCATTTCTTTAACTTGTCTAATATAAGCATTTTATGGCTAAAAATATATGTTTTCCTAGATTCCCTAAATATGTTATATCGTTCTACCTCCTTTTGTACTGCGTAATATAAGAACTGTATTTTAAAAATATTTTATGGAGAGATACATAGCCATCTCCTATTAGACAGCATAATCAATTGGTTTGAAAATGTAGCCAGTAGAAATAAAATCAAAGCAAAGTTAAAA
>NW_007729514.1:240483-242923 GCF_000696425.1 Galeopterus variegatus | reverse complement strand
AATAAAAAGGAAAAAAATGCGATAAAAGATGTCAGACAATTTTACCATGCAACTGAAACAACGCAACTTTAGAAGTGTGGTGTCTAAGTAAATTTAGGTTTTCCAAATAACTCAAACTCATTTCTTTAACTTGTCTAATATAAGCATTTTGTGGCTAAAAATATATGTTTTCCTAGATTCCCTAAATATGTTATATCGTTCTACCTCCTTTTGTACTGCATAATATAAGAACTGTACTTTAAAAATATTTTATGGAGAGATACATAGCCATCTCCTATTAGACAGCATAATCAATTGGTTTGAAAATGTAGCCAGTAGAAATAAAATCAAAGCAAAGTTAAAAATGAACAAAGGAATCGATTTAAATCACAGTTTCCAGAACCCTGAACTGGGAGTTGTAGTAGAAGATTCAATGGTTATTCTAAAGTCTGCCATTAATAATATGGGTAGCCTTCAGCAGGTCACTTAATTTCTCTAGGATTCAATTCCCTCTAGACAAAATCTAGTTAAAACAAAAGGGATGGGCTTGAATATCTCTAAGGACCTTTCTAATTGTAAAATGTCAAGATTCTATAACTTTAAGTTCCCTTTTTGCAGAACAGATCAAAGTGTGAATAGGCTTGTAAGCTTTTCTTTCCACACAAGCGTGATTATGCGGCAAAATCATTTGTTCCTGACCTTGGTCTTGACATAAATAAAAATTCCATCACAGAAATCACAGAAAATCAGAAGGAGTCCAGTTCACTGTAATGCATGCTGTGTTTCTTTTGAAATAGACACATGACATTTGGTTTGGGTTTTCTGAAGCTATAATAACATCCAAACCTGTAGTAGAACTTCACTAATGAGGATTTAGGATTGAAAAGGGAAGAAAAAATACAGACAAAAAAGATTTGTAATTAGCACATCAATTATTTGAATGTAAGTAGGTGCTCCTGAAGTGCTTTAAGGAGCTTAAGAATGAAAATTCTCTTAAATACTTCAAGCACTTCTTTGCTTTCTGCTTTACACTTTTAATTCATACTAACGTTGAAGACAAGAATTACTGCTTAAAGATGAATTTTTATTCGAAGATTTAAAAATTACTTTCTCCTGGTTTTGTGGGCATCTAAATAAATGAGTTTGGGTGATAGTCTTAAAATATCATTCAATGACAGTTTCATAATTTCATAGAAATCAAAACTGAGGGAAAGATATTTGTGCTTTGGGGAAAGGCCTAAAGAAGGATTCTATTATTTTTTTTCTCAAAAATAAAAAAATCAATCTTTGTGGTGAAATGAAGAGAGTACATAACAATATAAGATGGCTTTCCCAACACCAAAATGTTTTTTTGCCACCTTGGAAGGAAAAATTGTTCAACAGATTTAGGCAAATTCCCCACAAATCTCTGGATCAGATTTCTAATTATTACCTGTCAGATTTTATCTACAATGACTTTAGAAAAACTGGCAAAGAATCTTATGGAATAATAATGGCAAATGAACTTGGAGGTTATAAAGGGAACACATGCCACCTATTGTTTGATTAATTGGACAAATTAAACTCATGAATTAGTGGAAAAAGACCTTCCAAGCTCTCACCCCTCCCTAACCCACCCCTGAAAATGATTTCTAGTAATGGGGGGCAAGTATTAACAGGAAGTTACTTAAGCACATTTTGATGATTTAGGAGTAATGTTTTTATAATGCCATAGTTGGTTATTTTATGGTATCATGAAAAATTAAAGATAATTTACAACATAAAGCATCAACACTTTTTAAAATTTGGCACAAAGGAAGATAGCTGCAATATGAAAAGCACATTTGATATTGACAAAGATTCTGCTCGGCCAAACTTCAGATAGGCTTCTGAATCTTCTGCTAGGTCCATCTGTACACTTCCTTGTAAAATCCAGTTTTGCAAAAGAACTTTGCTAACTCCATTTAGCAAGAACCCCTCATCCTCAATATCTGATCATCTTCCAGACCTGATCAGGTTCTTCACCCTCCACCATCCCCCAGGTGACATCTGATCACCCTTGTGTGTCTTCAGCAAGAATCCTGGTAGTTGGGTTTAGCCAGAATCCTCCTTACCCCTGATATTTCCACTTAGTAATTTTCCATCCAGTGATATCTACACTGCTCCTTGGATATAAATTCCTACTTGCCCATAGTATATTTGGAGTTAAATCCAATTTCTCTCCCCACTGCAAGACTCCTTTTCAGTAGTCCCTTTACCTATTGCAATAGTCTTGAATAAAGTCTGTTTTCTCATGCTTTAACCAGTGTCACTGAATAAATTTTCTTTACAAATATTAATTTTGTCAAGCCCACAATTGGAACTTCAACCATAGTATATCATTATATGAGTAAAGATGCTTTTAAATAAAGCTATTTAAATAAAAAAAAATCTCACAATGCACAATGAGCATTTATTTAATAAAATGAAAATAATCACCTCA
>NW_007729514.1:235819-239287 GCF_000696425.1 Galeopterus variegatus | reverse complement strand
TAATACAAAAATGTTTCTGTCAAGTTCCAGTTTAACAAAATACATAAATCCATGGGCTTAACAGTGTTAGTGTAGGCTCTCTTCAAATGCACCATGACGATAAGAAAGGTAAACAGAAAATAATCTAGGAAATGGATGTGTCTCATTTCATGTGGTGTTTTATTTTATATTAAGTAATTTGTGGCATTACCGAGTTTAAGAGAAACAAAGACTTATAAGTGTATCCCATGCATGGAGTTTCTCTGAGGCATTTCCTTCACTCTTGGCTCATGAACTAATACTGTTTGGAATGTATACTTGAGTGCTGGAGGAGAACAGATGAACTTTGCTGGTTGTGAGGACAGGAGGAAGCCCATTGAACAGACAATTGGAGAGATGCTTCCTTTAGTTTTATTAAGAAATGTGAAATCTGGAAGGCTGAATGAAAAACACAGGAAAGGAAGGTTCATGAACTGAGTGCTCTTAGTAGAACTGGCATATAATGGAGTTAACGTTGGTTTACGATTCACCATCTTTAAATCAAATTCTCAACACTAGCTCCTTTGACTTCACCATGCAACAAAGCACACAACCTGCTTTCCATAAAAATCGAAACAGAGCCATATCTTATGNTATAATGGAGTTAACGTTGGTTTACGATTCACCATCTTTAAATCAAATTCTCAACACTAGCTCCTTTGACTTCACCATGCAACAAAGCACACAACCTGCTTTCCATAAAAATCGAAACAGAGCCATATCTTATGAAAACGATATATCCTTGTCAACCAAGCCTCCCCCTGCTACCTGATAATGACAGAGTTTGACACCAGCTGACAGTTTACACTCATATAAAGGTTTCAAATGTATCATGCGAGAGATTTGGAGATCAGTCCCCATCTCCATGAAACCACTGAAGTGAGGCAGAAAAGCCATTTAGAATGGGCCCAGCACAGCAGAACACAACTAAATGTTTTCCTACCTGTACTGGAGTTGGTTCCTAATGAAGAAGGTTAGATGACCAGCAGTAACAAAGGGAATGGTAGTTCTGACATGGCACCATCACCCAGTTCATTTTTCATATACTTTGATACAATACCAATAAGTATTATTTTAGAGGTGATCTTGATTACAAATATTGGCTTTCCCCCCACAAGTGCTTGTACCATGCTATAAGGTTTTGACTGAATATATTCCACTGGAAACAACTTATTTATCCAATATTAAGTTTAGAATGCTTTCTTTGGTGTAACCAAATTCAATTTATTGTTACATGTTTTAGGTACAGTTCATAGATATGTTAGAAAAAGAAAACAATATTCTTTGGCTATGAGGTATATAATCCAGTAATTAAACACAATCCTTGAAGAAAATTTTGGTATCCTGGGACATTTTTGGTAATACTTTGATAGGCATTCCTGCAACAGAAATCTTGCCAATATTTTCCCAAGACACTGTTTCTATAACCCATCAATCGGCTTAATAGTTATAATCAAGTTGGTTTAAAGTAATATTCTGAACAGTTCAATGGCTGGAATGATTTGTATATTCAAATATACCAAGTTTAATTGGTTATAAGAGAGTGTTTCTTATTAGATGATATAATAGCAATAGATGTTTAGATTGCTGTTCGGAAATACATAAAAACAGGAATGAGTGCAATGTTTAAGTAATATGAACTCAGTAGTGTGTATTTTAGCTAGCTAAAAACTGATAGGTTTTCTTTAATTTCTAGGTGCAGCATCTCTCTCCAAGGGAGAAGAATTTTGTTAGCATCTAAAAGCAATGACTGGCACAAAAGACAGGGCTATTTTGCTCCAATCAGAACCTTAAACAGTTCCATTAGAGCTCATTACAGGTATTTATTTCTTAATAGGAATGTTCTGTTGTCATAGGAATTTACACATCTTCACCCAATTGGAGAGTGACTCATTCTCCTGGAGACTGGTGAGTACTTAGATGTCTCGCTGTCTCTGAACACACCATGTGCACTCTAAATTTCTGTTTCTCCTAAGACCTCTCTGGGACTTGATTGAAACTCTGTGAGTGGTAGGAATCTTCCTTGTGCGAAGAATTTTATTTACAACTGAACTTTTGGTTACATGTAGTATAAGACAATAGCTGTGAACAAGAATTTAGAAGGTAAGAGTATCTAAGTCTGAATCCTGCTTCTGAAAAGGTCTTCATGTGCAAGTCTCTGTTGCCTTCATGCAAGAGTTTCTCCAAAGTATGCATTAAGTAAGTAGTATTGCTTGGCTGTGGATATGTGCAAATGTTCCACTTGATTGATTAATTAAACCTATTATACTAATTTACAAGGTGGATTTATCACTAACTATGCCCACCATTGTTGGATGAGAGTGCCCATTGTCTCATATCTTTCACAACACTTGACATTGCCTGAACTTGTGATATATGCTCTCCTGGAGGGAATGATATTAGGTTTTAATATAATGTTAATAATATGGTTGAACATATTTTCATATGTTTATGAGACATTTGTGCTACTTTTTTGGTGTATTAGCACTCATTTCTTTTCTCCATTTTTTTAATTTGATTGCTTGTCTTTGTCTTATTGAATCATTTCAGTTCTTTGCTTATTGGGTGGGCCATTTGCTCAAACTTCTAGCAGCTCATTTTTCTTGCCTTAAAATGAGTATAATATTAGGATTTAATTGATGGTGTTGCCGTGAAGAAGACATGAGTTAATTGACTTAAAATGTTTAAGACAGTGTCCAGCATACATAAAGAGCTAGTTATTATTATTATTATTATTATTANCTAACTAAAGTGGCAAAAAAGCCCAGACTCATTTTAACTATAGACTACATATTGGAACTAGACTGAGAGACCACACACGAACAGTCAGACAGAAGAGGCATGACCTTTTGTAGATACAAATACTTTAGTCTTTATTTACTTTAGACATTCAATTGAAAATTATGGGACATACAAAAAAGCAAGAAAATGTGATTCATCATCAAGAGAAGAAATGATCAATGGAATTAGGCAAAATGTAGCCTAAATGTTGAAAATTTGAAAGGGCATCTTTAAAATAATTATGATAAATATATTAAATAGTATGACATAAAAGGTTTACAACATGAATGAACAAATGGGAAATTTCAGTGGAGAGATGGAAACTATAAAAAAAGACCTAAATGGCAATGCTAGAAATGAAAAAAAAAAGTGATAGAAATAAAACAAACTTCCTTTGATGGGTTTTCCAGCAGACAGAGGACAGCACTGGACACAATCAGTAAATGTGAAGATAAATAGAAACAAAAATATGAACAGTGAAACAGAACACAGGATCCAAAGGACAATATTAAATGGTCCAACATAAGTGTAATTGGTGTCATGGAGGGAGATAAGGGAGAAAATAGGACAAAAAAAATGTTTGAAGGGATAATGGTCATGAATTTCTCTAAATTTTTTTTTTTTTGTCTTTTTTCCGTGTCCGGCAACGGATCGCAACCCTCAGTGTTG
>NW_007729514.1:235318-235789 GCF_000696425.1 Galeopterus variegatus | reverse complement strand
GGGATGGGGAAGGAGAGCTGAGAGTGCTCCTTTACCTGCCCCGTCACCTATGAAATAGACTCATAGGACCTGCTGAAATCTGAAGGTATTAATTTTAAAATGAGAGAACCTTATGGACACTTTGAGCCTTAACTACTGAGTATAAACAGTGGCCATGTACGACTGTATAGCTTGAAGTGAGGAAAGAAAGCTGAAAGAGATACTCTAGAGGCAGAGGCACATGGAGGCTGTTGATGTCTGAGGGCAAAATAGGAAGCAAAAAGTCAGAGAGAAATCCTACAGGCAGTCTAAACCTTTCACTGCGGACCAGGCAGGAGCCATCTACAGAGAGGAGAGGCAGAAAAAAGTGGTACACACTCTAGGCATTCAGATCTCATGTCATATGATTTTAAGCTCATGATGAAATTAATCTAACTAAAGTGGCAAAAAAGCCCAGACTCATTTTAACTATAGACTACATATTGGAACTAG
>NW_007729514.1:231251-233629 GCF_000696425.1 Galeopterus variegatus | reverse complement strand
AAAAATTTTTTTTTTTTTTTTTTTGGGGGGGGGGGGCTGAAGGAACATGATACAATTTTCTGTAAAGGAATGATGAACATCAGGAATAAACATGTCAATATAAAGAAATAATATACAAGACAGATAGATAGATATTTTAAATCTCTTTAAAAGTCTATTGACTAAATGTAAAGAGTGTGATATGTTATTTGCCACATATGTTAAAGTAAACTATATGAAAAAAAAAGTACAAAAGGCAGGATTGATAAGTAAAAGTATACTATTGTAAGGTTGCTGCTTATTGGCAAAGCAGTAGAAATTTTTGAAGTTAGGCTGAGATAAATTAAAGGTGTATATTTTAATCTCTAGAGCAACCAATAAAAATAATACCAAGGTGAATTACTAATAAATCAATAGAGTAGGAAAAAATGGAATACTTAATCTATTCTATTCCATAGAACAAGGTGAAGAAAGGCAGAATGGAAGGATAAAAATCAGATAGTACAAAGAGAAATTAAACGTAGACTTAAACCCAAATGTATCAATATTACATTGTCAATGAACCCAAATTAAAAGACAGATACTGTTAGAATGGATGAAGAAGCAAGTCCCAACTGCATGTTTTTTAGAGGAAACACAATTTAAACATAAAGACACAGACATGTTGAAACTACAAAGAAGGGAAAAGTTATGTCATACAAAAATTATTTAAAAAAAAAGAAAGAAAGAAACTGTGTTAAAAAGTAATCTCCAGGACTAAGAGTTTTACCAGAGACAAAGAGAAGCATTTTAAATTATACTAGTCAAATAATCAAGGATACATAACAATCTTAACAACAACAAACAATCTTAAATGTGTGTGCATCTCATACCATAGATTCCAATTATATGAAGCAAAAAGTGATAGAATTGAAGGGGATGTAGAAAAATCTGCTCAGTTTCAGAACTTAACACTGTTTTCTCTTGAACTGATAGAATCAGAAGCCGAAAATATCAGTAGGAATATAGAAAATTTGAACAACACTATCAGCCTATCGAAGCTCTACTTATCATCAGTAGAATATACATTCTTCTCAATTGCACATAGAATATTTACTAAGGTAGACTACATACTAGGCCATAAAAATGAGTTAATACATATCAAAGGAGCATAAATCGACAGAATAAATTCACTGGCAATAATGATATTGAATTAGAAAACCATGGTAGTAAGCTGTTTAAAGTATTTATGAATAATTTGAAAATTTAATAGCATACTTTTAAATAATCCATGGGTCAAAGAAGAAATCAAAAGGGATAGTTTAAAAAAAAACTGAACTGATTGACAAAAATGCAGCATAAAAAAAGCTGTAGAATATAGCTAAACCAGTTCTTAGAGGTAAATATGTGAAGATAACAATAGTGAAAATCAACAAAGACAAAACTTAGTTCTTTGAAATGTTTAACAAAATTGATAATCCTTAACAGGACTCATGAATGGTCACTATCAGTAATGAATTAAGGGATGTTATACTAGTCTTATGGACATCAAATGATAATTAATTTATGTCGACTAATTTGATAACCTAATAAAATGGACAAATGTCTTCCACTACTTACCATAACTGACACAAGAAGATTGAAGTAGTTCTAGATCCATTAAAAAATAAATTAGTTATTTAAAAACATCTAGTAAATTTAAACTATAGCCCCCCTAAAAACTAGAAAGATTATATAATAATGTGAACTATCCACGAGGGTTTGGCAAAAGGGAAACAGGTTTGGCAAAAGGGTACTTCAAATGGTGAAGTAGCTATGAAAATAATTTATCTACCTACCTGTCCTGTCTTGCTCTCTCACTCTCTCTTTCTACCTACTTACTTATCTACCTAACTACCTACCTATCTCACACCCAAATGGATTATATCGCCAGCTGTATTTTTTTTCTCTCGGATTATAGAGGAAGAGAAGAGGAAAGGAGAATTAATTCTCTGGTATGTATAACATGGCATAGTATGGCAGGCACTATGGTATAAATTTTGCATTAAGGAGATAAATGATATCTACAGGGAAATATGCACTTTCTCATTTTTCTTGAAATTTGAGGTCCTGTCAGTCTAACTTGGCTTAATGTATGGAAAGACAACAGGGACTTATGGGGATATCTGGTCGATTTGTGAGTACTTGCCATGGTTAAAATTCAAAGAGATCCAAAAACTTACATGAGCTTTAAGAACTTCCTAGTCATGGTAAATGGGGGGTATTTAGACCTAACTCTATCTACCTAATTCAAAAGTTTGTGTTCGCTTCAATATGCCCATACTAAAGCTTGTTTGATAACCATCACCTTTTAGAACCACTCCATAACTTCATCATAACACATCCAGCTTAGGCAATAGTGTAGACTGAGCTACCAATTT
>NW_007729514.1:228350-230255 GCF_000696425.1 Galeopterus variegatus | reverse complement strand
AGAAGAAAAAAAACTGTGCTAGAAATAGAGACCCAAGTTTTTATGTGGTCTGTACTACTTATAAATAAATCTCTCAGAAACTAAGTCTCCTAACCTATACTTCTTCCACGGTTTTCAATACTTTATGGTAAAGAATTTAAAAGTTCTGACAAACTTTTGCTTGTTTTCGTTTGGGAAATTGTGTTCTTAAAATATTTAACAAATAAATACAACAACAATGACAAGAAATTCAAAACCACAAAAATCAATAAGATCAAGGTCTTCTTTGGTTCATTAATTACTACAGAATATAGACTCTGAGATTTTTCCATGTACAAATACTTTATGAGTTGGCATGTTGTGTAAGTGGTATATAATAATATTGATAATAATAATGGCAATGCCAATAATAATGACAAGGAAAATAGCTAATATATTTACAGGTTAGTATGTGCCATTCACTGGTATACGTTTTTACATAAATTAGTTCATTTAAAATCACAACTATCCCAGGGTATAGGTACAATTATCCCCACTTTACAAATGAGAAAATAGAGCTTCAGAAAGGTTAGGTAACTTGTTCAAAATTACATTCCAGGAAGTGGCAGAGATGAAAATCAGACTCAGGATGTTTGGCTCTAGAGTATGCACTCTTAATCACAATGCTGTATGAAGACACTTTTTTCCCTATTCTAAAGAAACTTTAATAACAACATAAAAATAAAAGCAAATAAATACAAAATAATAAAAATTATTATAAATAAATAAAATTATAGCAAATATAAAAAGTGTATATTTCCCAGAATGATTTGGTATATATTACATGAACTTAGAGAAGACCAGTAAAGGCTAGAACTTTTACAAGTGGCACCATAAAGGTGACGTATTTCAACTGGGCCAATAGCAATGAGTAGGACTTGAATAGGACAAGGTCTAGATTCTGAATGGCTAAAATTCAGGCATTTAAAATTATGACAGCTTTTATTCACTTTTCTGTAGCTTGACTAACATTCAAATGATGGGATGTCATATATTTCAGGATGGAAAAGTGAATAAAAACATACTTCTAAGAAAGAACGGATGGTTATAGAGGTGCAATTTCCTAAGATCTTTTTTAAAAATGGTGGGTGCTTCTCTCTCTTGTGTGATCTAATAACTAATTTGAAGGAACAGTAGTAGTTGAACTAGAGTTTCAGNGGATTATATCGCCAGCTGTATTTTTTTTCTCTCGGATTATAGAGGAAGAGAAGAGGAAAGGGGAATTAATTCTCTGGTATGTATAACATGGCATAGTATGGCAGGCACTATGGTATAAATTTTTCATTAAGGAGATAAATGATTTCTACAGGGAAATATGTGCTTTCTCATTTTTCTTGAAATTTGAGGTCCTGTCAGTCTAACTTGGCTTAATGTATGGAAAGACAACAGGGACTTATGGGGATATCTGGTGGATTTGTGAGTACTTGCCATGGTTAAAATTCAAAGTGATCCAAAAACTTACATGAGGTTTAAGAACTTCCTAGTCATGGTAAATGGGGGGTATTTAGACATAACTCTATCTACCTAATTCAAAAGTTTGTGTTCGCTTCAATATGCCCATACTAAAGCTTGTTTGATAACCATCACCTTTTAGAACCTCTCCATAACTTCATCATAACACATCCAGCTTAGGCAATAGTGTAGACTGAGCTACCAATTTATTATCTCATTTGGCTTACTACAGTGAATGAATATCAAACAATTTCAAGTAGTATATGTAGTCTACATGGAGAGTGAAGCATTAAGTTCGGAAGAAAAAAAAAAACTGTGCTAGAAATAGAGACCCAAGTTTTTATGTGGTCTGTACTACTTATAAATAAATAAATCAGAAACTAAGTCTCCTAACCTATACTTCTTCCACGGTTTTCAATACTTTATGGTAAAGAA
>NW_007729514.1:220131-227815 GCF_000696425.1 Galeopterus variegatus | reverse complement strand
AACTGTACTTTAATGAGAATAGTTTCTCCAGGTCACTTTTCTCTAGACCACAGAGGCATAGAAACCTAAGAGTCCTGGGCTTGGTGCCAGGTCCTATTTTGTAAAGAACTAGCTAGTAACTATGAAAACGCCTTGTACTTTCTGAGGTCTATATCACTGATTGTTAATCTTTGGGGAGCCATAAATTCTTTCGTGGCTGTGATAAAAATAATTCATATCAGAAGAAGGCACACATGTACATATCACCATCACGAGCAGCCACAGAATTTGGCATATAATTTCAGAGGGTTCGTGGGGCCCAAAAGTAGCTAGAGTCTCCATAGACCCTAAGTTAAAAACTCCAGGTCCACATTCATATAAGGGATTATTATTTTGAATTATATAGAGGAATCTTCTAAGAAGCAAGCACAGAACTCAACTCTCTACTCAACTTCCTCTTTCTCCTTTCTCGGGTACCTGATTGCGTGCCAATTTTCTTTTCCTTCTTTGCTATTACTTCAATAAAAATTTTATGATTAAAAAATTGCAGTTAAATTACTAAATTTATTTTTAGATTATCAATATTTAATATCAATATTTACCTTATATTGATACACAGTGTACTATATATACAATATATGATATATTCAAGTTAAAATGGGGTTACATCCTGATAAACTCATTGTAAGTTGAAAATATCATAGGTTGAAAATGCATTTAATACACCTAACCTCCTGAATATCTTAGCTTAGCCTAGCCTACCTTAAATGTGCTCAGAACAGTTACGTTAGCCTACAGTTAGGAAAAATCATCTAGCGTAAAGCCCATTTTATGATATAGTGTTGACTATCTCATGCAATTTTTTGAAAACCATACTGAAAGTGAGAAACAGAATGGCTGTAGGGGTACTTAAAGTACAATTTCTACTTAACGCGTATTGCTTTCACACCAACATAAAGCCGAAATCATTAAGCCCAACCGTTGTAAATCGAGGATTGTTTGCATTAACTTTCTCAAGTGGATAGACTGATTTTTTTTAAAGAATTCACAATCAAATCATCTGCAAGCATTTTTGAACAGATGTCCAGATTTAGAAGCTTAAATTAGTAAACTTAACAATTCAATAATTAAAATTTTATTTTCCATTGTTACCTACTGTTGTACATCTGGAAAATATTTTTTATTGATAATTATTGAAAAAAAGGAAACTGGGAGTTTGAGCCAGCAGTAAAACATATCACATCTTGAACTATTTCTCTTCCTGTCTCTATTTACTAGCCTTACATGTCCATTGTTACCTACTGTTGTACATCTGGAAAATATTTTTTATTGATAATTATTGAAAAAAAAAGAAACTGGGAGTTTGAGCCAGCAGTAAAACATATCACATCTTGAACTATTTCTCTTCCTGTCTCTATTTACTAGCCTTACATGAATCCACTCTGAGTCTCTGCCCCCTTTCTAGTCACTGACCTTTTAAAGCATTAATGGAATCAGACACTTCTTGCATTGACGGAATACATATTTTGGTAGCTTTTTGAAATGTAATTTGGGAACTTTACTAATAATTCTCAGTAAATATTTCCCCGTTCCTTCTCCTTCTGGATTCTGGTTTAAAACAAACAACGTACCTAGTTTGGTTGTTGGCCAGGTTTAAGTTTAATATTCTTTTCACGATCCTCTGCCTCTCTTTCTACTACGGCATCCTGATTTTATTTCAAACTCAGAGTCAAAATGTTATAGTACTTTATTTCATGCCATCGTGACTATTGGCTAACATTTTGAAATAAAAATCAATTTGTTATACCATCACAATACAACTTCCTTAAGTTGCAGATAGATTAAAAAATCTAAATGAAGAAAATAAAACTAAAACCAAAAAATAAAAGAGTTTCTAAAATGACCTTTGAGATAGGGGGAAAGACAATGGCTTTCTAAACTTGAGGACTAAGTTATATTGGCAATTATGAAAAGCAAGTTGCATAATCTAATTAAAATAGTATTCGTGTGTTTAAAGAGGTATAAGAAAAAAGCATGAAAAGAATAATGTCAAACTCTTAAGAATGAAATGGCATGAATAATATTTGTAATTAGAAACAACTGCTAACAGCCACAAAAATGTACAGATTATTCCTTCTTTATCATGGCTATTTTTGTTCAATTTTACAAAGTAATAAAAGATTTTCAAATATATTTTTAACTTTCAAACAATGCTTTCCATGTTGATACATGAGAATGGGCAGCTTGCCTTGCCATCATAAGATTCTGAAATTGATAATTATATATATGTAAAATGGAACCAAATGAGATACCTTTAAGCTAGAAGGAGAATATGTTTTAGGCTGTCAACTACTCACTTGTTGATAATATTTTGAAGGATGGTACCAACTTTATATAAGTAAGATAGCATTATGAACCAAAACATTAAAGGAATCCAAAGTAGCTCAAAAAGAAACAAAAGGAATTTTAGAATTGTTCTGGGATTTTAAATGCAGAAATTTTAATTATACTGACACTATTATGTCATTGTAAAACATTTTTTTCAAATAATTAAAGATTTCTGACTTTAGATATATGTTGTTATTTATCTAAGTGATACATGTACTGTCAAAGAATATACACATAAATCAAAACACTGTTAAAATTTTCTTAAAAAGAATAAAATCTAATAAAATATTTATGGATTTGTATTATTATATTAATTTTGATCTCTTAAGTTAAAATATATTTCAAATAGTTTGATTACCTATGGCATGCACTTAATTTGTCTAGAATATTGAGAATAGATTGGCTGATAAAATATCTTTATATAACTCAATCCCAAAATGTCTGTTCAACATTAAAAATGATGAACATGGCATTCAGGCAAATGCAACCAGCCCTTGGGGAATGGCACATCTTGGCTTCTGTTGCAATGCTGAGAAACTGGACGATTCTATGTCCAAGTCATGATCCTTTTGGCAATACAATTTCACAAAAAATTGGCTTGGGAAAATAACGCTAATGCTTTTCCATAGACAAATTCATGAACTAAGTAAAGCCTCAGATTGTTCACTCTTACTGGAAATGCTGTCTATCTAGTTAACTATGTATCGTTCAAGACTTAAACATACCTAGCAAACCCTTCACCTGAACTGCCAGAATTATATAGAACACCTGTTTTCAAATACTCATTCTTTTAAGATTTCAAACCAGCAGCTGATTGATTGTCACATATCTTGGATAAGCTCTAAGTAAAATGTCACTCAGCCAACATTCTAATCTGATATTGACAAAGAGCCACATTTGTGGTGGTTGTAGTGGGAGAATTTGAGCAGGGGTAAGACTGGACCCAACTACATGCTTGTGATTATGTTGGCTAATTAAGAACATAACAAACATTCTCAATATTTTGCCAAAATCGGAGGAGGAAATGTACAAAATATCTGAGAGAATTTTTGACTCAATCCCATTAATGGGTACAAGAAGACTAGGGACTGGCTAGAGCTCAAGAAAAGAGAAAAGTAGAAATGAGATTGGTTCATTCCTTTGGGAAAGGAGGGATTTTGGATAAACTCTGTATGCATTTGGTGGTCAAAAAAACACTAGAGTTCTTCCTAATTAGCTTAAGTTTGCTTGACTTATGATTTGATATTCTTTGACCTTGAAAGTTGTTGAAATACTGAATTCACTAATAATTTACTGTTAGAAACATCTTTGGGATGGGTAACATGTTATCCTGTCATAGATAACGTAGCTAATATGTAACATGTAGTAGCTATAGATAAGCTTTAAATGTTCAACCCTTTGTTCTGGCTGTAAAATGTCAGTTGGACCCATTTTGGTTCTTTTTATTACTGCATCAAAACCATGCTGTGAATTTGTAGCTGCCATAAATGCTTAATGTAAGAGCTCATTGTGCAATAAAGTGTCAGAACACTGTTTTTAAACACGTTTTTAAAGCAACATTTTACAGCTTACATTTTTTCCCACTGCGTACTATAAAAGTACAGATTTTCAATGTCACATTCATAAGGAGCACATAATCATTCCTGGGAAAGCCAAGAACGGTGAGAACTAAACAGTTTCTCTCCAACCTTTTTATAAACACTGATTTTCCTCCCCTCTTTGGCTAGACCATTTCTGTCTTCCTCAAAAGAAAAAATCACAACCTTGGATGAACATCGTGCAATCAGAGATTAATTTGGGTGCTTTGACCCTTTGACTGACTTAAACTTTAAACATGAGAGATGTGGATCTCCTACATTTAATCTCAGATTAACCTGCATATCATAAAATGACTTGAATACATACTTACCATCAAAAATATTCAAATTATTTTTTTACTGAAAGAGTATTTCTCTTTCAATCTTGTTTGAGTAGAAATTTTATTTTATCTAAAATCTTCTTTTCCTGCCATGATACCAACATTCTCATTCTGTCAATGTTAAAAGGATTACTTATTTCACCTGGTGGTCACTTGATTGTCAACACAATCTTGAGGACATCTTGAGAATTTTTTTTTCCTAATTATTTCCCATCTTTATTAACTGACAGTTTTTGTGGCCAGAGCTCTCTAGTAGCCGAATTGAGGTTTTAGTGGGCAATATTTCCACTGTAAGCCTTGGCCACCTCTTGTCATACAAATTTGTCAATCTTAAACTAAAAAGTACTACAAGATTTACCCTGAATTTCTGTTTCTGTCTGTGATTAGCAATATGCTATAACCATGGGTACAATTGCATTCTCTCTACTTTTTAGGGTGCACCTGCATGGAGTTAAGAAATTGTTTCTGTAACTAAGTTTTCAGTATCTCTGTGGAGTGTTTTATAACTTTTATAGAACTGGCAGATGAGAAAATATCCTTCTTGTGGAATGATTCCCTCTTTGCCTGAATCTACTATACATGATTCTCAAGGCACAAGGAATGAGGTTTTGTCTATTATTTCTTACTATTAAATTCCCAGGAATTTGGCACAAGTCTGAGCACATAGTAAGTACTCAGTAAATATCTGTTGAATGTGTGAATGCATGGTATAAATAAGTGAATAAAATAAACTGTATCCTTACAATCATTATTTTTCATATCCAAGAAGCTTGATTTAAGATTTACAAGTTCTCCCATTAGCATTATCCTTGAAAAAAAGAGAAGCAAATTTATCTCAGGGTCAAATTTAAAGGTAACCCTCAAAATAGACTGAACTTTTAAGTCCAAAATAATGGCTTAAACTCAGAGTTTAGGAAGATTTTTCTTTGAGTTGAGATTTTTTCTTCTTTTCCTTGATTCAGACATGGTTTCCTCCCCCTGCCATGTAAAAACACAAAATCAAGGAGTCATAAAATAGATGAGTTCTTTCTGAAGTGGACTGAACAGCCAATTAACTTCTTTGACTGTAAACCTAACTAAACTAATTCACATATTATTACATAATGACTTTCATGAGAGACAGAGTCCTTTGAAGCTACTGCCATCAAGAAAAACACTAACTTTTGAGCTACTCTTGGTAAACATGGAAATAAGTTGGTGATTCATTCTTATTCAGAGAAAAGCATTTGATTTTTTTTAAAGCCCGACGAAAAGTGCCAACTATAAAATGCCAAAGAGATTAAAAGGAAATGCAGACATACACGAGAAGCCTTTTAAAAAGTTACTTTTACATTCCTTCCACCCTTTTTTTTTTTTTTTGGCCACATGGCATGTATCTGTTTAATATGCATGAAGTTGGCAAAAAAATTTTTTCCTACTAGCTAGTGACAACTCAAGCATGTGGAATGTACAGCATTTTCCTATATTCTAAGGTATGACAATTTATTACCCATTTAATTTTTCAGAATGTTTTCCAACTATAGAGGTTGAAGCTTTACATAACTGTAGTACCTCTAGCCATACTGATCGCTGCCTGAAGTCTCTCATTTATAATTTGTTAGAAACAGTGACGCCAGTGAAAAACCACATTTTATTAGAGACCAAAAAGGAGAGACAAAAATATTTAATCTCTCATCAGCTGCTGTAGCCCTAGCTTCTATTATTTTCACCTGGCTTCTTTTAGATGAGTATATGAGTAAGTACATATTTAATTGGAACACTAGCTTTTTTTAAATTACTGTTTTGAAAATTTAAATTGTTCTGCAGATACATAAGACAACAAATCATCCTACCTCAGGAGTAACCCTGGATTTACTTTTGCTTCTCTTAAGCCAGTTTCACTCTATAATTTTACATCCAGTGAGAAATGCACTGAAATTCCTGAATTACTTTTATTTGAAGCATCTTTGGGTTGATGAATTGTTCAACCCATGAAATTCTGGTTAGGGAGTTAAGGTATTAAAAATGATCTGAAAAGAATATTACCTTTTGAAAATTAAATCCTCCAAATCTTCCATTCTGAAGTGCTAAACAGATAAAATTCAATTAAAAAAAGTGAAGACAGCTTGACAACAATGTTCTAAATTCTTATTTTCAGTTTGATTATAAACGATATGTAATATTCTAGTCTATATAACCATCCCACTTGAAGACTCAGCAACACAAAAGAAATGACAAAAGGGGTTTGGTGGTGAATGGCAGGAAGATTCTCAGGGACAAGCTCTCGGGGAAAGCAAGGACATAGATCTTGATATCACAATACTAATTATCATCAAAACAATTCTTGGTGTTCACCAAACATGCTATAAGAAGTCCTGGTAGATTATTCCCTTCTGTACTGATATCACAAAGCAGAGACATTATCTTGTGTTAAACTATCAAATGCCATAGATGAATATTATGTCAGATGATCTCAAAACCTCTGTCCTAACTCTTTTTTCATTTGGTGGGGTTCATAAATTATTACCTGCTGCTTCTTACAGAGACAAGGGCTATGTTTTCCCTAGCACAGAAACAGGTATATATTAAAAAAACAAAAACAAAAAAACTTTACAAAAGCTTTAAGCATGCCTAAAAGAAAGTATTTAATTTTTACATTTTGATTTCTCATGTTTCTATGCTTTCAAATGGAAAGCCAAATACCAAGATATGTAGCTGGTATAGGTAAAATTATAACTAATTTGTTTACTCATTTTTTCCCACTTAGGCAACAAATATTGTTAAGCACTAGGCTCTGATTGGAGTACCAGAAATATAACAGGGAGCAAGACAGATAAATTCAGACAATAAATAAACAAATAAATAAACATTATAGATCAGGTTGTTGTAAGTAAAAAAAAAAAAAAACTATGTAAAGGTTAGGAATAGAGAGAGAAAGTGTAGTAGACTTATTATAGAGTGAGAAAAAAAGATTCAGAAATTTTAATCGAGTAAGAAAGAAAGCCACAGGACTATCTGGGGGTCAAAGTTCACCACACAGAGGGAACAGTGAAGAACTTATGTGCATTTTCAGCTACATTAAAGGACCCACATCTCTGTGAAATATAGAATGCATTATCCTTGGACACAGATGTTCTACTTTAGGTCTCTGATATGGGGGAAATTCTTGCATGCATTTTCACTGCAGCATTAAAAGAGTGAATGTCAAAAACAACCTAAATCTGCATCAACATATAGGTGTTTAAATAAATTATAATTCATTCATCCTATAAAAACTCAGCAGCAGTTTAAAAAGTTGGGAAATCTATATGAACTGACCTGAAAAGACCTCCAAAATTATTGTTTTGTTAAAAAAATTAGTTACAAAAAAATACTTAGAAGTTGATTTTAGTCAGGTTAAATAGTTATAAGAACACAAAC
>NW_007729514.1:218230-218903 GCF_000696425.1 Galeopterus variegatus | reverse complement strand
TTTTTTATTGGGCATGAGTGTCCCAACACCACTTCACAGAAAATAGAACAGCTAAAGTTGGTTTTGATTAAACATTTTAAAGGGGATAGTTGCTTAGAGAACATAAACTAAATGAATGATCAGAACCTTTATGAAGCAATGTATAAATAATTTCTCTCAAGCATTCTGTCTTATTATTCTATTAGTGCAGCGTGGTTTTGCTCAGATTTGATTTGCTTGCAGCCAATCAGCATTCTCATGTTTGGTATTCCAATCAGCTAAATTCAGCTAGCATTATGACAGTTTAAGAACCAGCTTTAGTGCTTAATATGCTAGTGTTTCAGCACCATGCATCAGTAAAAGCTGGTGCCCTAATCTGAGGATGGACTCGCTCAAGTGAATTGCTTGATGCCAATACACCGAGCAGGTGGCTATGCTCTTAATTAAGTGAAGAACATCCTCCCTGAGGGGCTGGGATCAATTAGATCAGGCTGTCTCTTACAACAGCAGCCACTTTTTTCTCCCGCATTGGAAGCTGATTGAGTCTGTGATTGTGGGGGAGGATGGAGTTTTAGCTTTCAGGAATTTCTGAGAAATGAGCTGCTCCCAGTGCTATGTCTTCTGAATTCCATTTAGAATTGTGTGTGAACATGTGTGTGTGTATGAGCATAGTGTATGTTTTTACTTTTTAAAT
>NW_007729514.1:209546-217926 GCF_000696425.1 Galeopterus variegatus | reverse complement strand
AAGTGGGGGGATGTAGTTGGGTTGACCACCGTATTATTTTTCTACCTTAATAAATTATTTTTAAAATGATGCTCTAAAGAATCATAAGCTAAAAGAGTGTAGTGTATGATTGGGAAATATATCAGAAAAAGGAAAGGAAAAAAATATATGTACAGATACTCAAATGAAGCTTTACATAGCTTTGTAAGCCAAACTATATTCTAACATTGTTTGTACAGGGTGACATGCCAACACACAGGAAAGATCTATCTCCCCATGTCTAGAACCCACATCAGCTCTGGTAGGATATTTCATGTGCAGGCTGGACCTAAGCTCAGCTGTGTATGGGTGACATGAATTTTACTAGATTAATTTACAAAAGTAAAAAGAGGAAGCTGTCATTTCTAGTGTCATTGTAGACACAAAATCTACACAAGTGAGTGGCACAAACAGGAGGACATAAATTTAATTTTGCCTTTGCCTTTTGTCACGTTAAAATACACAGGAAAGTGTACTATTCTCTTTCAAAAGTGTTTCTCGGCTTTGACCTGGCCTCTTTAACATTGGTATTCAGTATCCTGTCAGACACGGATCTGGCATCTCTCAGGAAGATAGCCTGATTGGCTGAGGTTTTTTGATGCAATCAAAACTGTAGCCTCCATAATTGAAAATTATTTGGTAAATGTGTGTTTTCCCATTTTGCTTAAAAGAATCTTATGTGGGCAGCTGCCTTTTGAACGATATTAGTGCCAAAGTGAAGCTATATTACAAAGTAAAATGAGGCCAGCTTTTAATATTAGGCTGAAACGTATTGTTATGCAGCAGGAGGGTTGACCTTTGACTCCAGCAAGAAAACTGATTTATACAATAAAATGCAGAGAGACAGCCTTTAAAAATGCTAACATCCTTTTTTTCTCCTACTGAGAAAAGCCAGAAAAGAAATATATGTAGTTATAATATAAAAAGTACCCCAAGGAGAAATACCCTCCACAGGGTCATCCCAGTAAATGCTTACACTTTCCTTAAACTGGGTAAAAAAGCCAAATTGACATGTGGAAAAGGCATATTTCATTAAGGAGCTTGGGACAGAACCCATCTCAATTATTTAGCTAAGTACCAGAGAAACCCAGGCAAATAGAGCAAACTAAATGAGATTGTAGCACTTGGTAAGGGAGCTCAAAACATATGACACATGCTCACATGCTCCTTTGGTTTAAGATGGGTCGTAGCAGAGGGAGAATTTTCCTCATGTCCAAAGAGAATTTTAATGTGTGCAGAAGTAAAGAAGAACTCATTTGGAGGAAAGAGGAGGGTCACTGTACAATATGTCAGGATTTGCTCTGTACTGGTTTACCTTTCAATCAGAATTTCATGTCTGCCTGGCGAATTATATGTGCAGGGCTCAGGTTTTGTGCAGACATGTCAAAGATAATGTGTTGCTAGCTTAACTCAGTATATGTTTTCATTGCCCAGCCCAGAAAAGACGTGTGTAGATACTTATTTGCAATGTGCAGCCACAGTTCTATTCAACAGGGCTGCATCACCATTGCAAAAATGGGCTAAAACTAGAAAAGACTCACTGTGAAAGAAAGGGAAATGAGGATGATTTTAATATTCCAAAGTAAAAGGTATAGTGATGATAATGGATTTTTAAAATGTATTCCAGTCAATTTAAATATCATGTTCTCTTAAATATACAATATAATTCTCACATATATGTTATTGAGAATCATCTAAATTGAAGAAAAGGTGAATAAAATGAGAGCCACTTGAATTGCTTTGCTTATCAAACAGAGTGAGATAAGCACTATTGCTTTCAAAATTTTATAGTAGAAAAATATTTATCTTAGGCTTTGGACTTGGTTTTCCTAAGACTAGCAACAATTGGTGCTAAATTCTACTCTCTGTGCTTGCTTTGTACACAAGTTACAGAGGGAAAAGGAAGCCAAGACCAAAGCTTGGTGCCTTCAAGGAATGTATTAAAATATATTATAAGCTCTTGCTTTATGGAATATACATGGTTAAAATCCCAGGACGGTGTTTCTGTGCCCTGCTTTGTAATATTCTAAGTGTTCCTAGCAGCTTAGTACTGATTTAATTTTATAAGTTTAAGTTGCCCCAAATGCCTTACCATTACTACCACTGGTTGCTAAAGTCATAACGCTGCCATGAGACATTATCCAAATGTATGTCAAAATCCTGCTGCAACATATTTTGCTTTGTCACAGTGATCTGTAAACATCTAGTATACTTCGATTCAGAGGACATGAGATTGAATCTGGACCATAAAAACCTTTTCTGCCAAATGCCCATTTTCTCTTGGTGCAGTTCAGAATCTTGAAGAAAGAGATGTGTATGAAAATAGAGAAATTGAGTTCAATTCTGACATATGGCCTATTATACCGTGATGTCATCTTCTTGGCTTTGAGTGAACTTTCTATCTTCACTAAATATCCAATATCTCTAGAAAGAAATAATTATTGAATGAGATATTATATGTAAAATACTAATACATAATAACTATTCACTTAGTAAAAGGGGTAGCCCATGCTATTTGACTTTTCCTGAATCTGGAGGTCCTGGAATGTGTGTTCAAGGAAAATACTTTTTCTATCACTTCCACTTTGGAGCAATGAGATATCAAGTTTTGTGAAACATTCCTGAACTCAAGCCACTCACTTCAGTTCTTAGTCAGAACCTCTGTATCTATTGCTTGTATTTTCATTTCAAATACACATCCCTGTAGAGTTTGAAGAGTCTGTGATTGTCCTCAGACATTCCAATGTAGTTCTCTGTTTGGGGGGCAACTTGTCACCCTTCACTGAACAGAATCTGACATATATATTGTTTTTTAAAAAATTCTGGAATTAGTCTTCTCCCCAAGATCTTTGATTCAAGTTCAGCTTTGTCTACATTTTTATTTCCATGATACTTTTATTTATCATAGTTATCTAATAGGCTCCCAGGATCCAAGTACTATAAATTAGCATATATTTAAGTGTTCAAACACATAAAACTTAGCAATGGTGATTAATAAGTTCTTAAGAAAAAAAAACCAGTCATTATCATTTGAAATTGAAGCATCCCAATAAATTGGACAATGCTTTGCATCAAAGTCAGAAATGTTCAGTTCTACTTTTGGTTATGCCATTAATAAGTGCATGGCCTTTGTCCTCAGCTGTAAAATGAGTCCCTTGGATGAGATACTCTCAAAGCTCAAGTTCTGGCATTCCAGGATTCTGAGACATACAACCCTCTGTTTTGCAGTAATAGACAT
The DNA here is from genome assembly GCF_000696425.1 of Galeopterus variegatus. Classification (NCBI taxonomy): domain Eukaryota; kingdom Metazoa; phylum Chordata; class Mammalia; order Dermoptera; family Cynocephalidae; genus Galeopterus; species Galeopterus variegatus. The sequence continues at coordinate 214,670 of NW_007729514.1, read as the reverse complement.
ATGTTTATGCAAACATCAAAAAGTAAATAACTCTTGTGAGAAAAGCTATTTCTGCAAAACCTATGATTTTCTATGTAAAACACATGCCAGTCGGGCTTATCTCTCCAATCACATGTACAGGTAAGATACATGTTCTGTGCGAAATCCAGTTTCCCAAGATTCTTGCATACTCCTACAGGGCTGACATTTTCCTCAACTCCTTTAATACAAGTTCCTGCTTCCACTAAGTTCAGTTTATGAATCACCCCGGTGCCATGCCCATGTTGCCTTTAGTTTATGATGGTGGCCCAGGTGTGGAACTCAGCTGTTCTGTGCACTGCCATCAAAACAACAATCCTTATACAAGATTTCTTTATATGGCAGCTTCATTAAGGGGTTAAGAAGGAGGGTACAAGGGTTGCATTGTAGTAATGAAATTATATAGAGAGCATCACTTTTTAACATGTCTTTGGATTTGCTAGCCATCTCCTTTTCCCTCCTATTTCTTCTAGGTAATTTATAACACAGAGCCATTTAGCTGTCACTTTGTTAATTTGTCTCCCACCAACCAATACCTGGTAGTCTTGCCTACTACCTTAAATGGCTTTTCAAGGTATCTTCTTAAACACTACTTGCTCTGTAAGAAGAATTCCATTTTAAGCATGTAAAATACCTTTTTGACAATGCTAGATACATATCCTACAATTCCTCCTCTCTACTTTTTTGGTTGTCCCTATGAGGCAGCCGTAAAAGACATCAGTTACCAACAAGGACTGCATTTCTACATCTGCTTACTCTTCTGTCATACAGATGGACAAATGGCAGGCTATGACTACATCCATGTGAAGGAAGTAAAAGGAGAAAAACAGGGTGGCAACATGAATCACTTCACCTAACACTTCTGAGTATGTGGATGTGTGTTTTTACCAGCAACACTTCTGGGACCTGAAATCTCCAGTAATCACTTTGTTTTCCACATATTTTTTTTCTTCTTTTTCTTTCTTTTCTGCAGGGCTGACTACTACCCTTTTTCAGTCAGATAATTTAAATCTAAGGGGACGTAGGGACTGACATATCCCACCACACTATCTTTTTTCTTTCTTTTTTTTTTTTTTTTTTTTCCCCAGAAAAGCTGTAGAATCATTTTATTCTGGTTGTTTTAAATTACGTTTTGGTAAATAGAATCCCATCTGACTGTTGACGCACATTACTGTCTCTGAGATGATTTATCTTCACTTAGGCTTGAACAACTACTGGCAAGAGCTCCTGTCTTTCTCCTCCGGATCCTCAGTCTCCTCCCTTCCTGCCTTCCTGGAAAGTGGTTAAGGATCTGTTATAAAATTTTAAAGGCACCAGGGGAGCTAGCTATTGAAAAAAAAATGGGATAGGAAATATATTTATATTTTCACAACATGGGTCTTGAACAATTAAAATGATTCCCACTATTTAAATTTTCTGCAAAACTGAGAAAATCATAAAGGCTGATATTTAACTCAAGCTTTTACTTAGCATTTTGTGGAGAAGTGAGGCATACACCTGCAAGTTGTATTAGCAGGTATCTACTATTTAAACAGAAGCTTGGGAAAAATGGAAAAGAGAAATTCTCTTTGACTCCTAAGGACTTTCACCTACTAGAAATAGCAAGGGTTGCATTGAGAGACTAGTCTCTGACTAGCATGCTGGTGGGGTGGTGTGTGTTTTTGATTGTGAGAGAAGTGTTAGGGGAGAGTGAACCTGGGTCCAAGGTGAGTTGTGTTACAATATTTTCACAGGTAAAAATGGCTTACTATTTACCGGTGTTTACAGCTCCAAAATGTTGCTTTGCATCGTTGAAGATGCCAAATGTCAGAGCAGAGATACAAGATGAACACTCAAAAGTTCCAACTCCTCTCTTCCACTCTTAAAGTGAGTCTAGAAACTTTTTCCAGACAACTTTGCATGGGTTCACTCAAGTCAGCTCCATTACTACTGAGTCTAAAATGTCTTCTTCCATCTTCTATTAATGCTAAAGTCAACAGGGCTTACAGCCACATGGTGTACTCATTTAGTCAATATTTGCCCCATATGTAATATCTGTGCTCTCTTTACAATGTGGGATATTCTCTTATTCTTTCTCACTATTCTAACATGAAATATCATACCTCAAACTAAGAAGGCCACAAAAAGCTAATTTTGGAATCTCTTCATATTTTACTTTTATAGCATTTAAAATTTCCATTGTTTACTGTTATGATGTGCATATTTGTGTCCCCCCAAAATTTGTATGTTGAAACCTAAACCCCATCTTGATGTTAGTAAGAGGTGGAGCTTTTGGGAAGTGATTAGGTCATAAGGGCATGACTCATGAATGGAATTGGTGCCCTTATAAAAGAAATCCCAAAGGACATCATCAAGACATCAGAAGAGACAATTCCCAGCATTGTACATTCACCCCAAAACACCCAGAAAAAAAAATAGCAAAATGGCAGTAATGAGTTCTGACGTGTCAATAATAACCCTAAATATAAACAGAATAACTGCTCCAATTAAAAGACAGAGTGATTGACTGGATTACAAAACAAGAACCATATGCCACCTACAATAAAGATATATGTGCTGAAAGTGAAGGGATGGAAAAAAATTATTTCATGGAAATGGAAACCAGAAAAGAGCAGGAGTAGCTACACTTCTATGAGATAAAATAGACGACAAGCCAGGGAAGGTAAAAAAAAAAAAAAAAGAAGAAAGAAAGAAAAGAAAAAAGACAAGGAAGGTCATAATTTAATGATAAAGTGATCAGTTCAACACGAGGACATAACAGTTCTAACCATGTACAAATTGAACTCTGGGGTTATATATATCCAGGTGTATAAAGCAATTACTATTACTATTGAACCTAATGGGAGAAATAGACTCCAACACAATAATCTTCCAACAAAGAAAACCCAGGACCAGATGGCTTCACTGCCAAATTCTACCAAACATTTAAAGAACTAATACCAATTCTTCTCAAACTCTTCCTAAAAACTGAAGAGGAAAGAATACTTCCAAACTCATTCTATGAGGCCAGCATTGCCCTTATACCAAAACTGGAAAAAGACACAACAAAAAAGAAGACTACATCCTGATATCCCTAATGAACGCAGACACAAAGATCCTCAACAAAATACTAGCAAACAGAATCCAGCAACACATTAAAAAGATCATACACCATGATCGAGTGGGATTCATCCCAGTGATGCAAGGATGGATCAACATATGCAAATCTGTAAACATGATACATTGCATCAACAGAAGGGGGAAAAAAGAACAAACAATCATTTCGATAAACACAGAGAAAACATTTGATAAAATCCAACACCGCTTCGTGATAAAAACACTCAACAAATTAGGTATAGAAGGCATGTACCTCAACACAATAAAGGCCATATATGACAAATCCACAGCTAATGTCATACTGAAGAGACAAAAATTGGAAGCTTTTCCTCTACGATCTGGAACAAGACAAGGATGCCCAGTCTCCCCACTCTTATTTATAATAGTACCAGAAGTTCTCACCTGTGCAATAAAGCAAGAGAAAGCAATAGAGGGCATTCAAATCAGAAAGGAGGAAGTCAATATGCAGAATATATAGGGAACTTAAATGACTCAACAGCAAAAAAACAAATAACGCATTTTAAAAAATGGGCAAAGGACCTAAACAGACATTTTTCAAAAGAACACATACAAATGGCCATTAGGCATATGAAAAAATGCTCAACATCACTAATCATGATGAAAATGCAAATTAAAACCACAATGAGATATCTCACTCTCGTTAGAAGTGCTATTATGATCATGACAAAAAAATAACAAATACTGGTGAAGATACAGAGAAAAAGGAACCCGCTGACATAGCTGGTAGGAGTGTAAATTGGTACAGCCATTGTGGAGAACAGTATGCAAGTTCCTCAGAGAACTAACAATAGATCTACCCCATGGCCCAGCTATCCCATACTGGTTATTTACCCAAAGGAAATGAAATCAATATATCAAAAAGACACCTATACTCCATGTTCAACAAAGTACTATTCATAATAGCCAAGAGATGGGATCAACCTAAATGTCCATCAGAGGATGAATGGATAAATAATCTGTGCTATATATACACAATGGAATACTACTCAGCTGTTAAAAAAAAAAGATCATTTGCTGCCCATGGATGGAACTGAAAACCATCATGTTAAGTGATGTAAGTCAGGCACAAAAATACAAAAACCACATGATATCACTCATGTGGAATATTTTTTATTTGAAGTGTTTCTCAAAGAAGTAGAGAGTAGAATAATGTTTACCAGAGGCAGGAGGAGGAGGGGGAGGAGGAGGAGTGAACTAAGGGGTACAAAGTGTGCTACCTACCCTAAGTGAACCACCATGCAGCACATACATGTATTGAAACAACATACTGTACCCCACAAATATGTACAAGTAAATGGTAAAATATTTTGAACAAAAAAAGGAGGGAGATCCTGGAGGGCTATCTCCCCTCTTTCACCATTTGAAGACACAATGAAAAGATATCCATCTGTAAAAAACAAGGAACCAGGTCTTCACCAGACACAGAATCTGGACGTGTCTTGATTTTGGACTTGCCAGCCTCCAGAACTGTGAGAACTAAATTTCTGCTGTTTATAAGCCACTCAATGGAAGATGTTTTTTTATAGCAGCCTGAACAGATGAAGACACTTATATACTTATGTTTTTCTCTCTATTCCCCTGTTTTTCTCTCTCACAAAAATGAAGATGATTGAAAAAGAAAAAGACATTCACTACAAAAGAAGTCAGAGAACAAGAGAAAGTATAAAGCAGAAATAAATTACCAATTTTATAATTTTGTATTTGATTACAGCCTCTGTGTGTGTGTGTGTGTGTGTGTGTAGGTGTGTGTGTGCGTGTGTGTGTAACACGTGGGACTATGTTTTATTTTTGGTTGTGTCCTACTTTTACACAATTTTAACAATGGACTATTTTCCAAGTCGAGAGACATGTGATCTTATTTTATATCAATGATAATTGTGTGAGATAAGCAGGGAACATGATTCTCCCCTCACTTATTTTAGAACCATAGGAACCATAGTGAAGAGAGATTATGCCTAAAGCCACACAGCAAAGTGGAGGCAACTATGG
>NW_007729514.1:207663-208947 GCF_000696425.1 Galeopterus variegatus | reverse complement strand
AGGAACCATAGTGAAGAGAGATTATGCCTAAAGCCACACAGCAAAGTGGAGGCAACTATGGTGACCAGAACCTGCTGCTGACCAGCCGCTCCCACGTCTTTCTGTCACAGACCGTACTTCCTAACTAACCTACATCAATCCTGCATTCTCTGTGGCTCAGTGTCTCCTTAAACCAGACCCATTAGCAATGACCATTCTTTCCTCCCTTGGAAATACAAGTTCGCCAGCTTTTCTCTATGCACTGAATATCTGATGGCTTTTTGCCACGTGCATATATTAGTCAGTACTTGTCCATAATAAATCTCATGTTGTCTTTCTTTGACCCTGCATTTGTCATTGTTCAGGTGATTTCAATCATTTTTAGCTGTGAGTCCTGTAAGCAAGCTCTCCTTACATTACGTTCAGTTTCAAATTTCATCAATATGCTTAAAGCTGCACCACTTCTCAGCTACAGTGGCACTTATGTTGTCTGAGGGTGGGAGGAGGGCTGATGTTTCTCCCTGATCCGCAGATTATCCGCTAGGGAAAACAGGTAGACTGCAAAAGAAGCCACTTTCTTGTTTATTCTGAAGCCTTGCTCTTATCAGGAAATCCATTTTTGGCAGGCGATGATGGGGTTGCTGTCATCAGTGGCCTCCCCCAGTCCAGGACACAAACAGTCCAAGGGGATGCAGTGTCACCTGAACCTTAGAGATTATTTTTAAAAGACAGGTAGTTTAAAAGACAGTAGCAAAAACCTCATGTGAATAAAGGGAAAGGGTCATGAGGGCATAGACTGGTTTTATTTTTTGTGGTTGTTAACTGCTACAGTAAGTGAAGGAATTACTGACTTATATGGGTATTACAAAGGCTTTACCAGGGATGGCTGAACACAGCTCTCTCTCTCTCTCTCTTTCCTTTTCCTGAAAAAGAAAATACTTGTATGATACTTGGTTTTTTAGAAATGTGTAATGTCCTCAAATTTTGTATTCCTTTTGTTTCAAAGTGTTGAGAAACTCTTGTTTCCACATTACATGAAAATACTATATCAGAGTGGGGTGAGAGTATGGGCTATAAAGAGGATTGTTTAGTTTCCTCTAAGCTTACTAACTGTATGACTTGGCAAGGGACTTCCTTCCTCAGTAAAAATATAGAATGATAAAATCATAAAATATAACAGTGCCTCTAGAAATTTTCGTGAGCTAAATGAGGTAATATTTGCAAAGCACTTAGCACAGTATTTGGAACATAGTAGGGACATTATGTTCTTTATATGCAAATTCTGTCAGTGATGATTGTCCTCAT
>NW_007729514.1:203545-206414 GCF_000696425.1 Galeopterus variegatus | reverse complement strand
TCCGGTATGGGCGCGACACTGAGGGTTGCGATCCGTTGCCAGACACGAAGAAAGACAAAAAGGGAAAAAAGAAAAAAAAAACCTAAATTATATGGCAAAGAACAGGGCGAGACAGACCATAAGTGTCCAGGAAGGGGGGAAATACTAGTGTATATTGTAATAATAATAGGAATAACAACAATGGTAATATCAAACAAGTAGCCTAAATGCCAAATTGCTCATCTTCCAACTGGTCATAGAAACTTGCAGCAGGGTTTAGGGAAGAATAGGTAATCTACTACAAAATCCTTTATACATTTTTAAATTTTTGACTGTTATTTTTTTTCTTTAATTATGAAAATCACATATGTTAATTGCAACATGTTTAGGAATATTTTGCTTTGTGGGAACTAGAAAAACATCATGTAGTACATACTACATAGGAAGCTTTGAATTCATGAATATATGGATGTACAGATATCACCGTATTGCTAGGGAAAAGCAAATCATCTCCTTAGTCACAGTATCTTAGGTAAGTTGCCTTCACAAGTTTCTAGAGTCAGAATAAGCAGGAAAAATATAGCCAGCTCTCAGATGTATGCACAAATAGATAGATCTCAGAATCATGTACAGGTTCAACAAACAAATCATAAACTACTTTCTGTTTGGCTTTGGAACCCATTCTATGTCTTCTAAGGGTGATGGGTTTTCCTTTCTGTTTATGCATATTACTGGTTCTGGTGCCAGTCCTTATGTCCTCAGCACAGCCTGGATAACATAGAGGGTGTTAAAACTGATTAAAAGTCTGTCATAGACAGAACTGACAGAGTTGGCTATGCTTCTGAAACTAATGAAGAGCAGGAGGTATTTTATAACTCTTCAGTGAATATAACACCCCACCAAGAATCTATTCAGGTGTCCAAACATCAGAACTTTGCTCAATGAAAAAACATTAAGGAGGGGATGGAATATTATAAACAGGTGATCTAAATCAAAAGAAGGAAAATTGAGTATTTGAATCTCAATACTCCTGAATTTTGAAGGATATCTTTGTCTTCCATTACAGAGGAACCTTTTTTGCAGCTGACATTTACTCTTTGAACAGTTTATGCATTCTTCTCTGTACCCAGAAGTAATAAAATAATAAGCTGGATGTGTAGACCCTATTTTATTTCTTTTCCTCCATGGTAGCCTCTGGTTTGACTTTCTTCTAATAATAGAAAGATTGCCCTTCACCCACCAGCCTCTCTTCCTGGGCATAAAGCAATTTTTGCCAATTCCCTCGAAAAGAATGAAAGCCTTCTAGATGATTTACAAGCTTAACATTATGTCTTTAAGTGCACCACATATCCCTGTTAAGTTTAAGTTAATAGTTGAAAACAAGATGTAATTGTCTCTAGATACAACTTCTCGCTGAGAAAAACATTTAGCTAAAGTTGACCCAAGTAGACAAGAGGACGTTCAAATTCCTTATTTGAGAACAATGTTGAGCAGGAACTTGTTAAAAGATAACTCCATATTATTCATCAAGAAACCACTGGCATATAATTCTGTAGTAGATGCTATTATAGAAACAAATATTTCTCTATCACATATTTCTTCTTCCACTAAAAAGATCATACTGTTCCCTGAAGATATCATTTTTATGCACTCATCTGGTCAATGAGGGAGAACTCCAGGTATATTCTACTTGTTTTCAACCATTTAAAATACATTGAATCGACATCCAGGCCAGCAACAGAAGCCAGCCTGATATCCAGGGGGTCCTGGGAGAGGACCTGGGAGAGCATATTGATGAAATTTAAGGCCCTAGTCCCAACCCTGCCTCTGCCACTGCCACTGCACATCCAGGTCAACAAGTAATGGAAGCCAGCCCCATGCCCAGGTCATCCTGGGAGACAGGGGCCATGGACCCTAGCCACACCCCCACCCCCGCTGCAGCTGCACATTTGGGCCAGCAACAGGGCCAGCCTGATGCCCAGGGGTGTTGGGCTGCAACTGCTCCCCTTGCTATAGCAATTGCTAGGGTGAAAGGAGGCCACACCAAATGGTGGCTGTTTAAGTTCCCCACCTGCATGGTCCACACAAGATGACGCCTAGAGGAAGCAAAGGGGGAGTGTCACTTTTAGTTCCACAAAAATTTTTATTGGTAGTTGTGCTTTTCTGCGCTTTTGATCAGTCCATGATCAGTAGGCTAAGCATAGGAAAGTAAGGCGCATGCACGTGGGACCTTTCCAGTGATTGGCTATTAGTGTGGAAATCCCTGCTTGCTTAGATATAAATACAAGTGCTTAAAAGACAATAAATGGAACTGCTTGATGGAACCCCCACCACATCTGAGTGTTCCTTTGTGGGCTGAACAGGTGGGCGGTGCACTCACCCACCTTTGGGGATCCTTCTTCGGCTTACACCACAGAGGGCAACTTATCTGTTCCTGCCTGGGGAGGATAGGGAGTCTGCTGCAGATCACTTGATGGCCACAGCCAGGGAAATCTGGAGCCCAGGCCTGGCTGACGGAGAAAGCACCCCGACACAGGGGGTCCTGGGAGATGGGGGCCAGAAGAGCCCTGCTCCCACCCACAACCAGATCCTAGAATGTACTTATTAACCATTTGTATTTCTTTGGGTGTGTGAATTATCCGCTCATATCCTTCTCCAAATTTCAGGTTAGATTTTTCTAACTCATTTTTAAGAGTTCTTTTTGCAATAAGGATGTTAATCTTTGTGTGTGTGTGTGTGTGTGTGTGTGTGTGTGTTTTAAAGTAGACACTAGAATAATGGTTACCAGAGGCTGGGAGAGGTGAGGGTGGGGGGGAAGATTAGCAGTAAACTAATGGGGACAAAACTATGTTATGTACCCTAAGTGAATCATTGTGCAAGATATGCATGT
>NW_007729514.1:199632-203276 GCF_000696425.1 Galeopterus variegatus | reverse complement strand
TGTGTGTGTGTGTGTGTGTGTGTGTGTGTGTTTTAAAGTAGACACTAGAATAATGGTTACCAGAGGCTGGGAGAGGTGAGGGTGGGGGGGAAGATTAGCAGTAAACTAATGGGGACAAAACTATGTTATGTACCCTAAGTGAATCATTGTGCAAGATATGCATGTATTGAAACAACACACTATACCTCACAAAAACACATAAAAGTAAAATAGAAAAAATAAAATAAAATATGTAGAGTCAAGCAAGAATTAAGAAGCTGTTTACTGCAATACTGTTCATCCTTTTATACAGAGTGTCAAATGGTGAGCTTTTACTTTTTTTGTTGTTGAAGTTCTCTGTTCTGTAAGAGTCAAATATTTGGGATATGGGAGCTTTCAGGGAGCATAGCAATAGAAATACCAAGAATGAGAAAAACCCTATAAATTTGTTCAAAGAAAAATAAAGAGTGTTGAAAGAAAGACTCTCTGTCTAAGAGGACTGTGTCTATCTCTACTCTGTGTCTTGCCTTAGAGGGGCTTCAGCATGACCAGGTCCAATGAATATGCTGAATGATTGGGTTTACCCAGTATTGCCAGGAAAATCAGTGTCCTGCAAAAAAAGTTTTACAAATAACTGAGGCTGAAATTTGCAGCACAAGACTCTGAAAACTTCAAGTATGTTGGCTGAAAATGTTTCTGAATGTAATCTGTTCTTCCATAATTTCTTATAGAGTAGTCTGAATATAATAGAAAATTCATTGATGAATTTAAATCAATATTACACATGTTACACTTGTATTACAATTAGTATTGTATTTCATTGGTATTACAAATCTTAATCAATCCATGCCCAATTGAGACACTCTGTGGTACTAATTAATGTTAACATGGACTACTGTGTATTTGGCACGGCTTGTCCCTTCACTATATGGTACCACAAACAATTGTCTCTATATTTTTATAATTAATATATTTCTTATCTTTTTTACTGCCAGCTCTTATATCCTGTTTGTTTATTCTAATTGCCTTTTTTCCTACTTATAATTAATAACATGAACAATTAAAATTTGTTAGACTTTATAGTTTCATGGAACATTTCCACATTCTTTTTCACGTGTAATTATATCAATCTTAGAAGAAAAATGAGCAATCATACACATCAAGTAACTTACTCGAAATTCCCCCTCCAGAGGGGGAGAAGGGCCAACTTTGGAAGTCAGTGGGAAGAAAACTCAGGCTGAATGTAATGAATGGATTTCTAATAATTAGAAAATGTATAATAATGGACTTAACTATCATACCCGTCTTCATTGTTCTATTGTAATATATTATGATAATTCTCAACAATTAGAACAAACCAGAATTGAAATCATAGAGAATTTTACCTGCTGAGAGACAAAATATGCCTTCTAAAGCTTCTAAAGCAATATGCTCAGAAAAGAATTACAGAGGACAAAGAAACCTTCACAAGAAGATAACCCTAGAAAGACCATCTACAGGTTCTGGGAGATGATGTCCCTGCCATGTTGTAGTATTATTATAAGTATTCAAAATTAGGACAGTAGGAACGGACAGTTCATCTCCAGGCATAGAAGAATGGCGAATACATCTATAGAGAAGAAAGTTTGGTTGATGATTGCAGGGAGGGCATCTCGCAGGGAGGAAAATCTGGAAGATTATGCAATTTCTTTATGCAATTATGCAATTTCAAGCTTAGGGATCAGGCTTTCTCTTGTAAAGATGGAGGGCTCTTAGGCCCCCACCAGAACAATCAGTGAGAAATCAGAAATTAACTTAGAAGAATTTTGATTCTCCTCAACTTTGTTTATAGTTTTAGTATTTTGGACCCTAAACTAAGTTAAAAATCACCTTTTTATGTAAAACAGATATAAACTTCTTTATTAATGAAATATTAGGTAATTGAAGCCTAAATTAAGGTTCTCATTTCTAACTTCAACCATCAACCAATATTTAGCTCATTATTTGTCATTTATCATAGGCAAATCCCTTAATCGTTTCTTTTTCCTCGAACTTCCGGCTGAATGGAGTTGGGTCAATTCGTGCCTCTTTGTCGAACTATCCTTCAACCTTAATTATTAAGGCTCTTCTTGATACCTCACTGAACTTGCAGTATCAGTCACCTTAGCAGGCTCAGCTGGTTCCTCTAGCTCCTTATCAGTATCAAGCTAACTGCTGAGGTCCTGTTCACAGTCCTCTTTCACAGTCTTTCTNCCCTCCAGAGGGGGAGAAGGGCCAACTTTGGAAGTCAGTGGGAAGAAAACTCAGGCTGAATATAATGAATGGATTTCTAATAATTAGAAAATGTATAATAATGGGCTTAACTATCATACCCGTCTTCATTGTTCTATTGTAATATATTATGATAATTCTCAACAATAAGAACAAACCAGAACTGAAATCATAGAGAATTTTACCTGCTGAGAGACAAAATATGCCTTCTAAAGCTTCTAAAGCAATATGCTCAGAAAAGAATTACAGAAGACAAAGAAACCTTCACAAGAAGATAACCCTAGAAAGACCATCTACAGGTTCTGGGAGATGATGTCCCTGCCATGTTGTAGTATTATTAGAAGTATTCAAAATTAGGACAGTAGGAACGGACAGTTCATCTCCAGGCATAGAAGAATGGCGAATACATCTATAGAGAAGAAAGTTTGGTTGATGATTGCAGGGAGGGCATCTCGCAGGGAGGAGAATCTGGAAGATTATGCAATTTCTTTATGCAATTATGCAATTTCAAGCTTAGGGATCAGGCTTTCTCTTGTCAAGATGAAGGGCTCTTAGGCCCCCACCAGAACAATCAGTGAGAAATCAGAAATTTACTTAGAAGAATTTTGATTCTCCTCAACTTTGTTTATAATTTTACTATTTTTGGACCCTAAACTAAGTTAAAAATCACCTTTTTATGTAAAACAGATATAAACTTTTTTATTTATGAAATATTAGGTAATTGAAGCCTAAATTAAGGTTCTCATTTCTAACTTCAACCATCAACCAATATTTAGCTCATTATTTGTCATCAAAATCTTATCATAGGCAAATCCCTTAATCATTTCTTTTTCCTCGAACTTCCGGCTGAATGGAGTTAGGTCAATTCTTGCCTCTTTGTGGAACTATTCTTCAACCTTAATTATTAAGGCTCTTCTTGATACCTCACTGAACTTGCAGTATCAGTCACCTTAGCAGGCTCAGCTGGTTCCTCTAGCTCCTTATCAGTATCAAGCTAACTGCTGAGGTCCTGTTCACAGTCCTCTTTCACAGTCTTTCTCAGCCTCTTTCTTAAAAACATCTCAATTCTGTTCAGTGAGCCTCATGATGTATTTATCTCTAGCACAGAGCTATCCTCCTGACATCAGATGTGTTTTGCCTACTGGCTTCAACTTCTGGATATGTTACCAGTCAATCGAATTCATAATCTCTACCCCATTTTAACATTTTTTTTTTTAGACATCCCAATTTCTGCTAATGGAAGCAATGGTCCTCCTGTTTTTCTAACTCACACCATTAGGGAGGGAAAGAAACAAAAGTACCATTCTACAAACAATGATTCTCTTACTTCAATTTCTTTGCATTTAAAACCTTTGTATTTTTGCAGATTACATCCTGCCTTATTTCATCATCAGTGAAATGGATATCTGTGGTTC
>NW_007729514.1:112908-198681 GCF_000696425.1 Galeopterus variegatus | reverse complement strand
ACCCTTTGAATCTAAATTCCCAATATTCAACCATATGAGGCAATACTCAGACTCTACTGATAATTTTACTTTTCTTTGCATATGTTCTGAACTTTTGTACTTAATTCATGTCTGAGATACCAACTTCCATATTCACCTTGTCAATGGGTTCTTGTTTTACAAATATCCTTCCTCAACCTATGTGACATCTGTCTACTTCGAACCCTCCCAGAACTGAGCCAAGGGACTTATATATAGGTTTCCAATAAATATTTATTAAATTCAACTGAATGGAAGGGAGACTCTTTCACTGACTCATAGTAAAAATGTTAAACATATACTGTTCTTTCTATTCTTTCTGCTCCAACAGAACATCAGTTATGTAATTGATCTTCTTTAGTATTCTTCCTTTCTACTCCCATACCCTTTTTTTTAAGCTGCAAAAGCATCAACTGAAAAGAAGTTACAAAGACACATGCGAACATCTGCTCTCAGAAGCCACTTGAAAAATAAATACGCCACAGAATGGGGAAAACATCTGTGCAATGTTGAAGAGATTATTAGTGGTGCTGTAGAAAAACAGCAGAGAGAGAAACACACACACACACACACACACACAAAAAAATCAGAAAATGAGTACTAGCAAGAGATACTGGTGCATCCAGTTAGAGACCAGAGTACTACTCTATTTCCCCGTAACCTTGTTCCTCAGTGTTTCTTTAGAAAGAAAGTGCTATTTTGTCCATCAGTTTGTATTCATCAATAGAAAATATTCACAACTGTGACTTTATCCGATTAGTCCAAATGAGATGTAAATTCCAAAATAGCAACATTTTATCTCAAATGATGCAAATAACCTCATAATCAATTATATGTACATTCCAGGCAGCTGTCTATTTCTGGAATAGAAGAAAGCCAAATTAGCATTAGAAGAGGAGTTCTGTACCTAGATTTACAAATAAAAATGGATAGTTTAAAACAATTTTTTTAAAATTTTATTAAAGTTTGCTATTTAAAATAAGTTCATTCCCCTTGTATCTTATCAGAAGAAAGCCAAATTAGCATTAGAAGAGGAGTTCTGTACCTAGATTTACAAATAAAAATGGCTAGTTTAAAACAATTTTTTAAAAATTTTATTAAAGTTTGCTATTTAAAATAAGTTCATTCCCCTTGTATCTTATCCAACATTTCATCTATATAATGAGAGCTACAGTTCAGACCTAGCCTCAGTTAAACTGTGACACTCCTACAGAGTCCACTGAACGATAGTTTGTACATAAGGTAATTAAAAAATTAACTTGTCCCCCCCAAAACCAAATATTATAGACTGTTTTTATTAACATATTAAGTATACTATCTTGGACGAACCGAAGTAGGATTTTAGAGTCTTCACAGGTCCAAAAATCTGTTTCATCTATTTTGTCACAGATTTGCTTGAAATTCCAGGAAATGTACACCAGCTGGGGTGTTTTCTGTAACTCATTTTTTAATTTGTGGGGACTGTAAACTCCTAGTATAGTTTGTTCAAGGCATTCATGTTTAGGATGCTTGGGAATTTACCTGGCATGCATGGATTAAAGCTACCACCTACAAACTGGATGAAATTTCAAGGGAGTAGTAAGCTTGGCACTATTTTTCCTCAATAAAGGGAGAAGATATGACATTTAGAGCTGAGAAACATAATAGACATCCAATCCAATCCAATCTTTCGAGCTTACAAATACTACACAAGACATAAGTTATAAGGCAAAGAAAATTGTTCATGGCAACATGGCAGTGACTGGATATTGGATGTCTTCTCCATGCCATAGGGAAAGACTCTTAGGCTACCAACCACTTCTCTTAAAGGTCTTTGATATATACGTGAGCCTCCATTATTGTTTCCCAACTTTAATTCAAAATTAGAGAGGGGCACCTTATTTTTGTTCTTTTGAAATACATTATCCTGGAGAAGAGATGAATTAGAAGAATGATGAGATTGCTTTCTTCAGATATGAAAATATGAACAGTCACAAGGAATGATTCATTTTAATCTGTGTTGCCCTAGAGGGTAAAACAGGGGCTTAGTAGTTACATGCAAAAGGAAATCAAGCAGTAGTAGTTCCTTATAATGAAGAATGTTGAAACATTTACATTAAGAGTGGTATAGTAACTAATATAACTTCATTGCAGAGAAGAGTGTTAATCTCTGGAGGTGTTCAATCAGAGGCAAGGAGAATAGATGTTAGAGATATTCTGGAGAAGATCCCAGTATTAAATTTGTTCAAATCATCTGTTTATTAAAGAAAAATGCTTCATTTACTCATTTAGAGTTGAAAGTGATGATGACAAATTAATTAACATAATTAATAACTCCCTATAGAAAAGAAAAGGAGCTGCCCTTTTGGAATGGTGTATCAGTAAGCACGTGGAAGGCAGAACTTGGAAAGAACTAGAGGAATGAGGACAAATCTCATAATTTTTTCATGCTGTACTCTGTAAAATGGAAAGAAAAACTTTTAATACATGCATTATCAGTGGTTCTGCTAAAATGTAATATGAACTAATAAGGTTAGTGATATTCCTTCAAAGCCCTGCTCTCTTTAATTGTCAAGAGAAGAGGAAGAGACTATATTCATTCTCATTTGAACATTAAAGATTTGAATGATGTCAAAAAAGTAATTTCTCTTTGTTTAGTCTGTTTTTTCATCTCAATAGTTGATTGATTGAGACATATCATACTGTCCATTTTAAATACTATTATTCTTTGGCTCTAAATCTGCCTTATTCCTACTATCCAGATTGAGGCCAATGCTGGAAAATAACTAGCAGGTATGTTTTTAGTTCAGTATCACTCCCAAAAATCCCATTATGAAGATAGATTGTTAGGTCTAAGAGAAGTGTACCTTAAGAATTCTATGAAAAGAAGAAATGTTATATTTTCATATTTATATGCTATATATATTCATATACTCTCAGTGTTTTAACTTAAATTCCTTGCAGACCCTAAAATGAGGCCCCAGGGATTCTAAGGCTGTAAGAACAGGATGACTATGTATGTTTCACTTCATCTCAGGCCCTAGAAAGAAAAATATTCTTCCTATGCAGCTTGGCATCAAGGCATAATGAAACTATTTCCCTATGGCCGCCTGATGGGTCAGCATCGTCCTGAAAATACTCTTCCTACAGGGTGAAAAATTAATCTCCATATATGTGAAATGCTTTCAACTCTTTAGAAGGAAAACGCGGGATGAATTTCAGCTATTATTATTATCATTATTATCTCTCATTCAATGTAATCTGACACATTATATTCCCTTTAGGCCCATGGAACCTCTTTTCTGAATGTTGGTTCATAAAAAATTCACAAATAATAAAAAAATTCTGTGTTTCTGGAAATTCAGTGAACCCCATCTTTTACAGGAAATCTGTTCCTTCTGATCATTAAAAAAATCTATTTTCTCTTGGATATTTGCATTTCCATCAGTCGAGTGTTCTATCAAAAACATCACAGATACAGAAAAAAGGCTAGAGGAATAGAAATAAGATCATACTACACGATCTGTTCTATAAACCAATCTTGCATTTCATGAATTATTTTAGAAGCATTAATTTTTCCATATTCTCTTCACAGATCTGAAATTGGTCTTTCTTAAGAAAAAGGTATGAATCTTTTCAAGAGGTGCCATTTAAATGCTGAGTACATCACATTCAAAAATGAGGAATCCTTGCAAAGTACTCCATAATGCCTCAGTTTCAATTCATTGCAAAGACTAAGATGAATTGTGTGTGATTCATACAAAGTGATACTTATTAGTATATTGTAAAGAAACAGGAATTGCAAAATTACTCCATAATGCCTCAGTTTCAATTCATTGCAAAGACTAAGATGAATTGTGTGTGATTCATTCAAAGTGATACTTATTAGTATATTGTAAAGAAACAGGAATTGCAAAAAGAGCGAGCATCTTTTCCGTATGTAAGTCACTTCCTGGGAATTAGATGTTTAGGAATACTCGCTTACCACAATGGAGTTTGCAACCTCCGCACTGCACTAAAGAATAGCTGATACTTGTGTCTCTAGTTTAACTAAGGAGAGATAGCACTTGAGTACCATCAAACTTAAAACTACAAATTTCTTCAGTATGGAAAGTCAGCTTCACTAGTCACACCTTCTGGAGCTTAGAAGCAAGTTCATCGAATAAGATTTCTAAATTAATGGTTGCATAATTGATCCAAAGCATATTCCTAGAACTGAAGATATAGGGAAGAAGAGTAAGACATATTCCCTTGTCTGAAACTCATGGACTCAGGAACAAAAAAAGCCCAGGTGTATAAAATATGCATTCCAGATATCAGCTGTACCCACACACTGTGTCAAATTTTATTTTGTTTCAAATTCCATGCACTACTAAAACTGTTTTGCTGTTCACTAGAAAGGGCCTCTCATACGTGAAGTATACGTGAAGTCTATCGTTTTGCTTAAAAATAGGTGGTGGAAATGGAAGAGGGGTTTCTACCTCACACCTATATTGTTATGGTCAAGATTTTTTACATATGTGTTTTATTGACATTAATGCCAAGTTAGGTAAACTTCCTTTTACTATATAAATCATTGTTGTTTATATATAAATTTTCACTTTCTCTTAAAGCACTATCTGGGTACTTAAGGGCACTCTTTTTGTAAAAGGCCAAACAAGACATACTTTAGGATTTGCAGGAATTTGGTCTCTGTAGAAACTAGTCAACCCTGCAACTGAAATACAAAAGCAGCCACGGGAGCTACCTGTTTGGTTATAGCTGTGGTACAATAAAACTTTATTTATGAAAACAGGCAATAAGCCTGCTTTACTCTAGAGTCATAGTGGGCTGAACCCTACCTAGATTTCTACAGTATTTATTACATTTTCTTTAAAATTCCTCAATGCTGGGATACTATAAAGAAAATGAAAAACTGTATATGTTTTAGCACATTGTGTGCTGCTATAACAGAATACCACAGACTGGGTAATTTATAAATAAAAATAATTCATTTAGCTACTGCTTCTGGAGGCTGAGAAATCCAAGACTGAGGAGATGCATCTGGTAAGGGCATCTTGCTGTGCCAAAATGTGGTAGAAAACATCAGATGGGCTAGAAAGAGTGAGAGAGGTGGCCAAACTCATCATTTTTATCAGGAACTCACCCCTGAGATAACTAATCAACGCTCATGATAACTTGCAATAATCTATTTAAGAGGGAAGAGCCCTCATGAACTAATCACCTCTTAAAGGTCTCAGCTCTCAACACTGTTACATTGCAGATTAGGTCCCCAATACATAAACTTTTGGGGATACACTCAATCCACAGCAGTGTACATCATTCAACTCTTTCAAATCTTTCTTTAATGGATAATATACATTTATAATGGCAAGGAAATAATTTCTATAGAAATTAGTATTGCTTTATTTGAATCTTCTTTTTCAAAGTTATGTAACTATTATTATTTTCTGGTTAAAATGTTTTGTAATTTATTGAAAAGTCACTTAGGTTTCGTTTTTCAAAGGTTTTATTGATTTATAAAAATATATTTTAAAAAAAATAAAAAATAAAACTTTAAATAAGTGATATAGCCAAACTTAGATCTATTTAGGCTTTCCTGTAAAGCTTTTGCTGGCAGTATTCACAACCAGCACGGAAAGTCCTAACTTCAAAATAACTTCATTTTTTTCACCAAAGATTCTGATGCACTCTTTATTTAAAGATACTCTGTGGTTTCATTTAACTCTTTTAGTGCATTCCCTATCCTGTCTAAAATAATTCTTATTACTACAATAGAATTTAATCCTTGTTCCATAATTCTTTGGGAGTTTTAGTAAGGTTAAATTTGATATGTGTCTCTTCAAGATATTTTATCTTATGGCAGATCCAGAAAATGCCATATTTATTATTTGAATAGCGTCAGAGACTATTCACAGTTATGGCCATGTTTTATAGTAACCCATTCAAACTATGTACTATGCCCAAGCACAAAGAATGGTTCTGGATCTTCAGTCAAAATTCTAGATTACATACATTTTTCTTTACCAACCATGTTATTTCCCATATCAAAGGCTTGCATTAGACAGAATTTTAAATCAACACCAAAAATTACAAGGTGTCTTTTTAGATCTTCATGTAAGTCAAAACTTCTGCGTCTAAGGAAACATGTGTAAACCCAGTGGAATGATCATTTTTTACTCTTCTGTTTTCTGCTTTTGGTAAACAATATATTTCTACAATAAATACTAGATGTTTAACATGACTTTTCTTTATGAAAATAATATCTTCGTAAGTAATATTTACTTTTGATTTTTAAAATTTTTGTGTAATTTATCTCACTTTATCATCCACTAAATTAGTATCATCACTTAAAATTTACTATTCTTGATAACAATTTGTTTCATCATTTATCAATCTGTCCTACATGTTTGGCCATTCTAGTATTACATTTCAAAAATATTTCTATTAGGCCAGCAATTTTACATCATTTTTGTTGTTGTCTGTGTAAAACATCCTTATGCTTAGCTAAATATCGGATGCATAATATTCTTCTAAGAAATCACACCGATGTTTTGTATCAGACAAGGTTTCATTTTGTTAGGTATTATTCATTGCTTGCTGTTTGTCATGATTTTTTTCTGTTCTGATGATTGTATGTGGTATATGTGTATGTGTGTACAAGTGATATTTTGTATTCTTTTAACTGAGAACCTAAATGTTTCTAGTCACAAATATGATTTTAGGCTAAAGCTGCTCTTGAAGATTGGTACAGTAATATCTACATAATTTGCCTTTGAAATTGGAACATAAAAGCTAATTTCTAAAGTTTTATTATCCATTGGAAATAATTTTGGTTTAAAATAAAATACTTAACTTTTATGCCATCTTCAACCAATGGAAATCATAATTATAAATTTGAATCAGATTTTGTTTTTATGAGAAAATAGTTCTGCACTGTCAGAAACATGTGGTGGCTGTATTCCAGAACCATCATTGAATAAGTGTAATATAATTCCAGTTTATTTCATGCTTTTATTTAATTTGATTATTTTGTGAATATAGTTGTTTTTAGCTTCTAATAGACAAAATGGATATGCTATTGTTGCTTCTGAATTGTAAATCAGATGTGATTTTTTTAAAAAATTCTCATTGCATTTGTAAGCATTCATATCCTTACTCACTAAAGAATGTGAAGATATACATATTTTTCTGATCTGTTCAATTTGTGGAATTAATTGATAAGAATAATTTTCTCACTCATCTTTCTTTTTTTGAGCAGTATTCAGTATTCATTATGCAAAAGTATATAATATCCTTTTTATGGATTTGTAGGTCATGTTTGACAGAAGTCTATTTACTTTCATTGTTTCAAGATTTCAAAAATTTAACTAAACCACCTCTTTGAAGATTTGCTATTTCTTTTATTTTCTGCATTTTTTTCTTTTCTAAGCTTGTCTAATATTAGACTTGTACCAGTCTCAATTATATAAAAAAGTAACTGAAAAAAAATTTACAAATTTTGAATGTAATTTTTATTAAAAATATTAATTAAAGGAAATGCAGAGAAAATTAAAGCACTTTTTGTTTTCAAAGTAATTTTATTCTAAAATTATTAAATTATTGATTACAATTAAAACACAAAACATAAATTATACTTTTAAAATACCATAATTTACAACCAAATTATTTGAATAAACTAAAATGCTTTATTTACTATTTTGAAATTTAACTCAATATTTTAAAATAGTTTTATAAAAAAAAATGTAATTCTAGAATTTATTGCCTCTCTGGTGCTTAATGTAAAAAATCTGTACCACACTTTATCACATTACAAATATATTTGTAAAGATTTGTGCAATATGTACAAATTAAAGAAGAATCTTCAGCTTCCATGTACAACTGTGGTTAACACCACACCAATTCATGAACACCCCCAAAATGCTTTATTTACTATTTTGAAATTTAACTCAATATTTTAAAATAGTTTTATAAAAAAAATGTAATTCTAGAATTTATTGCCTCTCTGGTGCTTAATGTAAAAAATCTGTACCACACTTTATCACATTACAAATATATTGGTAAAGATTTGTGCAATATGTACAAATTAAAGAAGAATCTTCAGCTTCCATGTACAACTGTGGTTAACACCACACCAATTCATGAACACCCCCAGCACCATAAATGGAAGCAGGAAGAGAACGAGAAATACATACCTGTCACTACTGGAAAATAACATTTCATTATTCAGAAATTTATTATATTTATGCAATATGAGAGAAAGGACTTGACAAGTAAATTAAGTCTTCTCTCTGTTTCCCTGCTCAAAACCTCTCTGTACTCTGCAGCAGTGTCCATCTTCAATGTCAGCTGTAACACAACTCACAAACCTTCAGAGCATTGGAACACAGTTGCCTATTTGAAGACAACAGGCAAAAGGCACGAAGAAGCACTTTCCTGGGTTCTGAACTATGATACTAAGGGTGATGAGTGCCCCAGTGCCAGCATTAAATGCCAGACCTGAGAGCAGAAGCATCTTATCTTTTTAATAAACGTGTATCTCTGTGTGTTTGAGATGTGCAAGAGTCCCTAAAATGTGAAAAACAATGCAAGGACTCTTCTTCTTTGTTCTTACCTAAGTGCTTTAGTGTTGGGGCATAAGGATGGTAAAGGGAACTACTTTCCAGTATATACTCTATCCTAGTGATTTTTTAACCACATGAATATATAACCAATTCCAGAAATGCATATGATTTATTTTGGGTTTTTCTAGGAGCAGACCTTAAAAAAAGAATTATTTTTTATGTGGTTTAATGGGCTGACATCTCAGTAAACACTAGTAGAGACGTAGGGAAATAAGACAGGAAAGGGAGGGAAATCAATGAACAGTACATAAGCAAACAGCCACTGGGTAACTGGATCATAATCCCGTGGAGGTTTCCAGCCAGCCTTAGGCATAGGCAGAGCTGAACTATGGAAAACAGAGAGATATCTCTGCCCAAGAATTTCTGGTACTGGCTGTTGCAAATCCAGCTGGAATGCTCCAAAATGGTGTGTTTTGGGGGAAATATGAGCAAGGCACTGACAGTGTCTGCATCAATTAAAAATATATATTTACTTTCAATTAAGAAAATAAATGTTTGCATAGTGACAAGTTAAAAATGAAGTCAGATTCTCCCTTATTCCAAAGGTAACATGAGTCTGTTGTAGATTTACTATGGTGAAGGAATATGCACTAATATTTTCAAATATTAGCAACCCTTAGATCCATGCAGTGCCATTGGGGCTGAACTTGCATATTGTTTACAATACAAAAATAGAACTAATCATTGCATAATAAATAAGAACAGTTGTGATCTTGGCTACTATTAATGGCTACATCTATAAATTCAGCAGCATCCTTTCAGTATTTTTTCCCAACATACTCCAAGGGCTTTTATAAACACTTTGTATATATTTGCTTACAAAATCCTTTAAAACTGAATCAATGCTTTATCTTTCCTATGCCTCAGGCTAGGAAAAACCCACAAATCTCTGATATTATATAGAAGTGTACCTATTCTCAGTGCACATAAGCATCCTTTGTGTGCACGCTCTCTCTCTCCTTCTCTCTCTCCCTCTGTCTTCATAAAGTCTTTAATGAGAAAATATATACATAAACTTATTGCCTCTTCTTTCACTTCATCTTAAGTACATCACACACAAAATTGCTTATAGTTTTAAAAAGGATTGGTTGGTCTTTTTAAGAAAAAGAAATCATAATTCTGAGAGTCTAGACTTTATGGTCCTTAAAAACAGTCAAAATGCATGTAGCAGATTAATTTTTATCAGTGGTGAAAGCATGACCTATAATCCTATTTAGGATAAGTTACTTAAAATGAATACCCAATAATAGTATATTTGCTTTGTCTATTATTTTCCATTTCAAATATAGTCCAAATATTTTCCTTGTAATTTTTGAAGTACTGCTGTTAAATGCAAGAAAGTCCTGTTCTTAAAAACTTAAATTATAAAGGTTCACATTATGAATTGTATTTTATTTAAAAAGCAAGAAACAAATAAATCATGTGAGCAAATAATCATTACTGATGGAAGTAATAATTACTGCATATAGATACAGACATAGGTTGTGACAGTTTTCTTGGGTAATGAAAATTGCTAATTTAAAATTATATAGACACATGAAAATAGCTAGCTAGTTTTCTTTTGAAACTCTCCCTTCAATTTCTTTTCTTTCTTTTTTAAAAAATACAGATATAGACTGCAAATTCTAAGCATCTAGCAGTAGACAACAATAATCTGGTTGTCTCCTCACAACACAAAATATTTTCATTAGGAATTTAATTTACTGAATGTCTTGATTTCTCTACCAGTTAAGAACAAGAGTTTATGTTGTGTCTGTATGAGAAATTTCTCCCTTGCTATAAGATATTATTTTAAAAGAGGAAATGCAGTACACGATAGACAACATGGTGATTTTTTCCCCAAGTGTCTATAAACACAGACTTCAATATAATTTAAAACAAACAAGGAAAGCATGCTTAAATAAAGTACTGCCACATAGAAGAAACTCACAAATACAAAGGTGTCTGTTAATTTTTAGAAAAAACTTTCCGCCTTCCAGCCAGAGCACACAGTAAAGAAACATATTTGATTTCCATGTATATTGGGCATTTCTAGTTTCTCTTTCATATTACTGAAAGTGTTCTCATCTTGTGATTATTCTTTCATCTACCATAATAATCCTTTGTGGCATGCCACATGCTTATTGTACAGGGATGCTATCAGCATAGGAGTGTGGATTCAGGAGTACATAAGAATCAAGAGCTAATGAGGCTAAAATCCATTAACATGACAAATTCCATTGTCTAAAGACAGATGCAGTAAATATTCTTAAGAAAATCAGATACTGCAGTATAATTGTTTCTAAGTGATTCTGTAAGATTTCTTCCAACTTTTCTAGTCATTGAAAAAGACATCCTTAGCTCTATATACCCGTAAAGGTGTAAGAAACCACAGGCACTGTTCCATGAATCAAATTATCAGAATTAAGACAGAAAACTAAGAAATAAATAGTTCAGGGCGACTGGTGATATTAAGCAGAAAATAAACCATAGGAAAACCACAGTTGTGAGTTCCCTACTTGATCTATGAGGAATGTTTCAAGGGGTCTAACAAATTTTAAGTTTTAAAAGCTTTCTGTAAGGTGCAGACAAATACCATGATGAGATGTTTCTCAACTCCTCCAGAGCAGCATGTGCTTGCTGGTTAAAAGTAAAATTTAAATATTAATATTAAATGCTCCAACAGAGTTTTATATCTATCTATCTATCTATCTATCTATCTATCTATCTATCTATCTATCTATCTCTATATATCTATATATATCATGTTCCATTCTTTGCCTCATTCTAAATGCTAGCACCATTGAAAATGGCTTTGAGTTACATTGGCTTCCTTGATGTCCAGTTACAGGGTAATTGAGAAACATTTAGGTTATATCTCCCAAGGCAAGGTGAGATAGAGAACTAAAAACAATCTATCCAGTCTGGGTGTTTTAGATCAAAGGGAAATACTTTCCACACTGAGCACTGAGCTCTCTAATCCCAGGGCTCCCAAGTTTCCACCTGCATCATCTCAATTATCTATATAATTGCTCTAACTACCCAACTTTGTTAACACAATCTTAATATCTACTTACATACCTGAAAATATTCTCTAAATCCTCTTTGAAAGCTGTCCATCCGATTTACATTCTTTCAATGCTTGGTTTGGGAAAAATAAAACATTTAATTTATCAAAGCCCATTTAACGGAAGAAAATACAGGTGAAAAGAAAATGGCCTCAAATAGCTAATATACATAGACTTCCCAACCATATCCACTGTAAAACGTTCAATGACTATGTTAAATATTTATATGACACTCTTTTAAAAACAGTCATCAAGCATAATTTAAACCATCCTAGTACTGAGAAACCAGTCCTCAAATGTTTATCAAGATGGTATTGCTCAAAAAGGTTCAATTAGATTAAAAAAGAACACAAACAAATATGGGTACTTAATTTATTAAAAGCTTGATTGTTACCAGGATTTTGAAAATGTGGGCTCTGTGGCAGGGAGACATTCACACACAGTTCTAATTAACACCAATCAAAAACGCTAATGGTAGAACCTACTGCTTAAGTAAATGAACATCCTTACCCCTGCTGCTTTGAAGAGCCTGATAGGCATGCACTTTATTGACAAAGTAAGCTAATTTACAGAATGATTGTCCAAGAGGGAACTGCTGTTTATTTGCAGAGTTTTTCCCATTGAACTCACAGGGCAAACATTGCACTTAAATTGTTAATTAAAATATCAACAGATAAAAATGTAAACATTGGGTTTTCTTCAGCGTAGAGTAACATATACTCATTCAGAAGAAATCCTGATGCCCTCCTGATCATTGATTTCTGAGGAATGAACGTAAGTTTTCTGAGAAGGTTAGGTGGTTGAGTTTTATTTGTATCCAAAGAAGATCACTTATTAGGATAAAAACAAACACTGATTCAACTTATCCACATAGAGTAGCCAGAAACCTAAGGAGGTCTCCACTTTGATTATGCCTTCAGCGATAGCCATCTGTGGTTATCAGATGTGAGCATCTGAAACTTGGAGAGCTCAGGGGTGCAGTGAAGCAGGCTGGTGGTGATATGTTTTTCTTAAGAAGTAGTCATAAATATTAAAAAAAAAAAAATTAAAAAGGAGGTCCAGCATTTACTTAGCTGCGCAAAGAATATGTGACCCAAACTAGGAACAAAAAAGTGTTAAGCCTTTACTGAAAATATAAAACGTAATTCTGGAAATCAGGGCTATATTATTGTGGAATATAGAAATGGATAATTGCACTGTTAGTTTGATTTGTTTAGGTTGGTTTCATCCTGAGGTGCTGCATCTACCCTATCTCCTTAGGCCACACACCCAAAAGAGATCGTCACTTGGTTCCGTTCTTAGAATGAAGAAGGTGTATCCTTGCTGTTTGGAATCACGCCTTGGGTTAGTTCTGAAAATGCAACTGGTGATATAGGAAGTATGACCTTCAATGCTGTAAAACTAACTACCGTTCTGGAAATTCGCTTCTCTGGGCCTCACTTTCCTTTTCAAATTGGGTTCCGAAGAAACCCAGAGTTGCTTCAGGAGTTGAAGTGAAATGTAGAGGCGTGGGAAGCCAGGAGATCTCCTCCCTTGCATCCACTAGAGCAGCAGAATTTTATCAGTATCTGGCACTGGCATTCTACCCAAGAGCTAGTTTGAAGAAAGGGTGTCATAGCTGGGGGGAGACAAGGGTGAGGGGTCAACGGTGAGGGGTTAGAAGTTGGGAGAGAGGTAGGAGGAGAAACTCCTGGACTAGAAGACTATATATTTTAGGTGGTTATTTTAAATAACAGAGAATTAAACAACTGCTTACCTAAAAGAACTGCTTAACCCATCAAACAAAACAAACAGAATAACTGATCTAATGCTTGTCAGTGGACTTGGGTGTGAGCTGACAGGCCAGGTGTGAATTTCATCCGTAAATGCCCTCCTCACCAAATAGAATTATTACGAAGATGGGCTAAAACAAATACAATTTCAGCATTTAGAGCTACCTTGATACTCATCTACGTGAAGCTTTTAATTCAGTGCTGTCCCACAGAACTGTCATGGGAGGTCACCAATGTGAGCCGTGAGCCACATATGTAATTTTAGATTTTCTAGTATCCCCACTAAAAAAGTTTTTAAAAAGGTGAAATTAAATTCTAATATTTTATTTAGTCCAAATTCAAAAATGTTATCTTTTTAAACATGTAATTAATATAAAAATTATTTATATTATATATTTTTTAACTAAGTTTTTGAAATTTGGTGTCTATTTTATACTTTTAGCACATTGGAATTTGCATTTAGTCATATTTCAAGTGCTCAGTAGCCACACGTTACTATTGTACTAGACAGTGGAACTCCAAGCCTTGAGTGAATACTCTGCATATTGGGAAAGTATATTAAAATGGAATAATTTATTTAATTTCTCTTTAAAAAAACTATAAAGAAAATTAGGAACACTACAGATATTCTAGCAATATGGGGGCTTACTCAAGCCCAAAACCAATCTTTGTACACTTGGAAGTATTCCCAGTTGCTCAGGACTGCTGGTTGATCTCCAGGGTTGATGGAAAATATTCAGGAATCATAAAATAGTGCTGAAGAAATGGAGTTGTCCAGAGCTAGAATGGTTGCAGGAGAACTGTCAGTTCACAGAGAATAGCTAAAAAAAATAGCAACTGAAACACAAACCCCTTCATGACAAGAAACTTTAGCTCACTAGTAGAAGTGAAACCTGAAATGAAAACAAAATATTGTTCTTTTTCTCTTTGGGTTCCCATAGCTCTCTATGTATTCTACGATGTACCATTTGCTGCGATGTTCTGTAACTATCCATTTGTATATAATTTCTCTGTGAGTATGATGAGGACAGGGGCTGTATCATATTCATCTTTTTATCCACAGTTCCAATCAAAAGCCCTGACACATGTTAGGTGCTCAATAAATGTCAAATAAATAATTGGCTACTTGAAGAGAACTTATATTTTTTAAATGTCAAGGTGAAAAATTAATACCAAAGATTGTTTTATAACATTTTTCTTATTAAAAATGTAACACATGCTCATTGATGAAAATATGGATTATAAAAAGGAAAAATTATGTGTAACACCAACATCACTGCAATAATTTTTAAAGTTTCTGTTATTTTATCCTTCAAGTTTTTTTCTCTCTACGTAGGCCACAGAGACATATACCATTTTTACTTCAAACTTTCAGATCACATCATATATGTTTGTTTAACCTGCTTTTTTAGCTAACAATATTGGGAAATCTTTTCCATTTCATAACATACAAGGGTACTTCAAAAATTCATGAAAAGATTCATATTATCCCTTAATTCTATTTTTCCATGAACTTTTTGATGTACTCTCAAATTATCCTACTACATTGATTAAAAAAAACACTTCTGCTATGGAAAATTTTAAACATTCAAAAGTAGAGAAAATAATATAATGCGCTCAATTGTTTCCAATGTTCAAGTTGAACAATAGCAATATTATATTCATCCTTACTTTGTTGAGCTCCATATATTTATATTTTTTCACACATCGATTTTAATAAGGACATTCTATTCCATTTTGGGGGGGTAAACAAATTATTTAACCACTCTACATTTTTGAACATGTGGAATACTCTTGATTTCCAACGTTTTAAATAATGTGGGAATGAGAAATATTTAGCTAAATTTTTGTTCATGTCAATATTTATTTCTTTCTCTGATAAATTCTTAAAAGTGAAACTTTTAAATCAAAGGGATTGCAAAATTATGCTTTTGGTATTTATTATCAAATAATCCTCCAAAATTATTGTATTTATAATGTACTTATAATTTATTTTTTGCCAAGTTGATGAAAATATATTTCATTATTACTGTAATTTTCATTTCATTACTTGCATTTTTCCATGTTTAATAAATACTTATGTATATAATTTTTGAAAATTGCATACTTATGTATATTGGCCATTTCTCTATTGGCATATTTGCCTTTTGCATACTGATTTATGAGTAATTTATGTCTCAATGATATTAACATTTCATAACATAAACTGCAAATATTTTCATCCATTTTTGATTTGTCATTCATTTTTTCATATGAGAATTCAATTATTATATGGTTATATCTATAAACATATTCCTTCATGGTTTCTGTTTTTTATTTCATAAAAGCAAAATTTCCTCATTCAAATATTATATACATAATTATATTTCACTATATTTTTTTCAAATAATTTACGTTTTTTAACATTCATATTTTTATTTTATCTGGTAATTATTTTGGTGTAAGTTACAAAATTGGGATACAAATATATTATTTTTTCCAATTATGAGCTAATTTTCTGAGGCATTCTTTGTTTCCTTATCTTTATTATATTTTAAATACTAATATATTGGGATAGAGTTTTGGATATTATGTTGTGTGCCATTGATTTTTCTCAGATTTTACTTTGTCAATACTATGTCATATTATTATTGCTAGCATTATTATTGTGGTGGTGATCAAAATTTTTTATTAATACCTGGCTAGAAAATTTCTCATCTGTTAGTCTCTTTAAATGCTTATTTTTGCTAACATCTTGTATTTAGAATCCAGATAATTTCCAGAATTATTTCCAATAATATCATCTGTTTTATTCTTAAAGTCCTAAGTTATTTAGGAAAATATCTTGCCTTCTTTGCTTCTCGCCCTCACCTCTGTATATTAAACCCAGGACCAGCGGATCTACCTTTGTACCGAAGATAAACTTTCTAGTCATTCCCTGACAGTCCTGCCTCCGTCACCTTCTGTCACCCCAGACACCTCACAGTGTTGCCTTCCTGGGATCTGACCTCACTGGATAGCTGACAACATAATGTTGATTTACCAGTGTGCTATATAGTAACCAAGTAATTGAGGGAATAGACAATGTCTTCATATTGCATCCATGAAATAGGCACCTTCTAGGTATGTAATAATTTAATCCAGTTTTCTCTAAATTTCAGTTATTTATATATCACTTACATATTGTTTGTTACTTCCACATACAACTATACTATTAAATGCTGAATAATTTTTTCATTAGTTCACTTTTTTAAAAAATAGAAATGCCTATGTTAGCTTTGTCTTAAAGAATGTATATCAAATAATGGGTTTGGTTTGTGACTACATTTTTAAAAATACACCTTAGAACAAACATATATTAAAACTAAAAATGTTTCTCTACCATAGAAACCATCTCACATTGCATATGACAAGCATGAATCAATTTGGAACATACTGATTTAATGCAAAGGTTCATGCCAGTGATCCCCAAACTTTTCTGCACTTTCGATCACCTGGGGATCTTTAAAAAATGTACAACTCCAAACCACTCCCCAGATCAATAAAATCACAATGAATGGAAGTGGAACATAGGCATCCATATTCCAAAGCTCCTCAGGTGATTTCAGTGTGCAGCCAAGTTTGGAAAGCACTGGTTTATATTGTTTAAGCCATGGCCCTCTGAGGCTATGTTGGAGCTCTTCCCACCCAAAGTAATCTGTGCAGAAAAAAAGCTGGACAGTGTCAAAACTTCAAAGTTGTCTAGCTTTATGATCTTAAATTTATTAATTTCTTTGATCCTCAGTTTCTTCACCAATAAAACAAACATAACTCATTCTCTCCTGATAGCAGCATTGCTGAAATCCTGTTTGAGATTCACCTGCTCAGATTCATCTGCAGATATTTGTAAAGATGTTTATGTCCCCCACCCCTCCTCATCTATTGACACTAAGTTTTTTGGGGGAGGGAATCAAGAATATGCATACATAACATGTGCCCCAAGTGATCTTTTATATGCAGTAAAGTTTGAGTTATCCTGAGTCCTAAGAAGTTGAACGGTACGAATATGTGAAAGCACCTTACAAACTGAAATAGAGTGTGACTAGAAAACCCAAAATAAAATGCTACATTCTGTAAAACCTTCTTGCATCTATCCATTCTTCTATTTCCTGTCTGATGTTCTCCTTTGTGTCGAAAGGCACAAGTGCTTACTTGGACAAAGAAGGACTAAAGGAAATACTGTCTAATTTCCTGGCTAGTAGCATTTGTGCTCCTTGGTAGTTGAGCACAAATAAACCTCCTGCTGCAAAGTCTTTTCAGAAATGGGTTCTTGTTATAACCCCTTCTTATTTAGTAAGTGAGCAACGGTGCATCTACTGTAAAGATGGTGCTTTCATTTTAACTAGGGATACAGAAATCTGAATTAGAGGTCCTCTAAGAGAACCAAGGCTTGGATGAGAAGCCCTTGGTAGATTTCACATACTTAGGTGCATAGGCAAAAAGATTTGTTTTTGTCTTAAACTTTATTAATCATTTTGTCACCAATGAAACTGTAGCAGCGATTAATCACAAATGTAATCTACAACAGCTCTTCTGTTGGACTCCTAGTCCTGGTATAAATGATCATGTCAAGGATTAATCCATTTTATTTGCCTTAATCCTGTTTTCATTCTCTCTCTCTTTCTCCCCAACTGACCTGGTATAAATGATCATGTCAAGGATTAATCCATTTTATTTGCCTTAATCCTGTTTTCATTGTCTCTCTTTCTCCCCAACTGCACCCTGTTTACTCAGCTTTTGTGCAGAAGGATTCCAATTGTCTGTTTGACAATTGGAATCTGAATGATTAATAACAGTGATGGAAACTTGACCAAGGGTTCAGCAAACCATGAATAAAAACATTGAGCCCAAGGTCAGCACAGGTTACATTTATGCTCCATCCTCAAACAAAAAAAGGGAGGGGGGAAGTAAGGGGGATGGGATTAAAGGAGAAAAGCAGTTTCTTCAGACATTAATGCCTTCTCCCTGAGGATAATCTGAATACAGCTTGTCTGGTCATTTCCCCCCACACAGACGCCTTCTGTTATTAGACTTGCTGTGTAGGCCACCCAGCCTGGTGGAACGGCCCACTTCAACAATTTCAAATCACAGTTAAATGCTGATGCCTCCAGGGCTTTGACTGCTGCAAACGAAGTGAGCCGGCAAGTTGCAGAAGCTTCCCTAAAGTGTGCTGTAGGATCATAAATTTCACATGATGGCTATTAAACAGCATCAGTTGTAGTCAGAATGTCTTACAATCGACCACACGGTTAAAGAAAAAAAAAAAAAGAATGTCTTACAATCAACGCTCCTCCCAAGGTTTCCGGTCAGGGCTGAAAGGACGCCCATCCCAAACCGACAAGCAGCAGTGCACGGTGTTGATTAATTAGGGAACTGGCAATCCAGTTTTTGAAACTTTTATGCATCTGATGGGAGATTGTGTTTAATGTGAATGATAGACTCGTACATTGCAGGAGAAGTATTTTAAACAAAGTGTCCAGTGCAAAGCCACACACTAGCAAATGCTCAATAAATATCAATTAATGATGAGGACCTCAGAGGATGGCTCCGGTAAGTGGAGGAATGAAACTTGGCCACTGTGTTAGCAAATCAGATTCCTCTAAGCATAAAATAAACACGTGGCACAATTTTCCAAAAGTCAGTCATTATGTGAAGAATAGTATGATGTTATTACATTAGAAAGCTCATTCTGGCCCAACACACAGTTAATAAAATACTGGGCTCACTCATCTAACAGATATTCAAGGCGTGGCTTTGTGGCAAACATCAGGGGTGCCATGCGATGTTATTACATTAGAAAGCTCATTCTGGCCCAACACACAGTTAATAAAATACTGGGCTCATTCATCTAACAGATATTCAAGGCGTGGCTTTGTGGCAAACATCAGGGGTGCCATGGTAAAGAAAATATACCTGGTGTCTGCCCTAACAGAGCCCAACTTTGATAAGACGGACAATCAAGCAGCAATAATCACCAACTCCTCCGGCTCATTAATAGTTATCATAAATGTCATATCTACTTTCACTGGGGACCACTTGGAGTGAAGAGTAAGTCTTTTGAGTTCCACCCTTTTGCATGTCAGTCAGCATAAAGCAAAACACCCGGCTTAGAGACTAAGTATTTGTTGATCATGTGACAGATAGCCACTGGTATTTTGAGCTTAATGGTTAAGAAGTTGACACAATGAAATAAATCCAGTATATTTTGTGATCAAAATAGGCTAAGGCAGAATTTAAACAAGATAAAAATTAGAGATATAATGAATAAAGTATTCTAGGCAAAAACCACCTTTGCTTTGAATCCATTGAATTACAAACACATTTCTGAGATGTTGATAATGACAAGATGGTACTTTTGTTAAATAGAATTTTCAACATCCACATTCAAGTTCATGGAAATACTTTCAGCGATAATTGCTAAACATGCCAAGTGCATTTATAAAAGCCAGCATATATGCTGATAGTAGCAAATGTCTATATTTGGGATGTTTTATATAAACATAGACATTCGGTAATTATCACAGTTGCTGTTCATTTCAATGGGGGGAGTCGGCACAAATACAAGAGCAATCATTTCATTTATAAAGCAGAAATTTGCTTTTTGGATCACAGTTCAAGCCCACCATAAGAATTCACAGTATCCTCTTTATCTCTAAACCAAAAAAAAAAGTATTAAAACATACACACATATGCAAATACTCACAAGTTAGAGATACCTAAAAATAGTTTATCTAAGGAGGAGATACTATAAATATAATTTTACATAATATTTTATCGACTTAGATCTCACAAATACATGTATTAATGAACTAAAATACTAAACACTCAGCACTGCTACTAGGGGAGAGTCAATTGTTTAAAAACTCTGCATTGATCAAAATTATAACTTTCATTCTACCTTCTGACAAAAAGACACTGGATGGAAGGCAAAGACTTCAATCACTCTGGATTTGTGTCCTGTAGTCAAAAATTCAATAATAATAATAATGATAATAAATAATAGTTGCCCATTTGATAGCAAATATAGGAACACTGATAACAGCAACAGAATTAATAGCAATTTCCAGCACCAGAACTCTTATTGGATGCTTACACATGAGGTTCAAGCCTTACAGTTAGCCCTATGAGAGCCCAGGGCCTGAATGGAATACGTGCCGTAAAAACGATACTTCTCTGAGTATGGCTTTCTTTGTTTCTATGTTCCCTATTTTCTTTTCTTGGAGTTTATCTTCATTTCTATTTCCATTTCCTGCCAATAAATTATCCTCACTAAGTCATGAGGGGCCCTCTGAACAATTGTTTCCCAATGATTCCTCCCACACTCCTTCCAAAATTTGGCAAGAAAAAAATAGAATTGTTATAGGCTTTTAGAGAAGAAGATATTAAATAATTAGCAAACTTTAAGACATACTCTGAGATTCAATGCTGAATTGTATAATTCTAACCATTGCTATTGTAGGATTTTTGCAGGAGAGGATACACAGTAAGATAACTGTACTAACTGAAGTAAAGGAAATCTGAAGGTCTTTGTGGCTCAATCACTGATGGCCTGAAAGCCAGACTAAAGAGACTAGATCTAAGTGTAAATCTTCAGAGGATGTTGAAGGTTTATGGATAAGATTGAAGTAGTGTTAAAATTTGCACTGGGGCATGAAAGTAAAGCTTTTCCCTCTGGATTTCCTAATTGCAATACCTGCCTGTGCTTGTACATCCAGTAAAATGATGTTTGTCTGTCATAACCACGCCAGCCTCAAATGCTATGTATAATGACATTCAGTTAGCTTACTCAAAATAAAAATAATTGCATGCATTATAAGGAAAACTTTCACATTATCTATTCTACATGTTCATGTTAACTGTTAATAAATTGTGTGTGTGTGTCTTTGTGTGGTTAATTGCTGTATCAAAATGCATTATATGATAAAGATGAATTTCCTAGCAAATCTCTGAAAGGAATACATTAAGTACTCAGCATCTGTCATCAAGTTTGAACTTTCCAAAAGCCATGGGGTCTAAGCAAATGCTTTTAAGAATGAATCACAGATTATATTTACAAAACAAGAATAGTAAAATCTACACGGACTTTTAGCTGTTGAATGTCTCTTAGCAACTCTTTATTATGTGATTTATTTTCTTTCGCCATTCTTGTATGTGTGCTTTCTTTTTCATAAAGGAAAAGACAAATTTTCTGTTACTTGAAAATCCAGACCATACAGGTAGAGCCAGATCTCCAAATAGCATATCTATCTCACTTGAAACCTCCAGCTTTGAAACCAAGAAAGGTTGGACAAGAACAGATGATAGGACAGGTTTTATTCTTTAAAAAAAAAAAAAATTATTGAATCAAAATTGATTATACATATTTTGGGGGTTCAACATTGAGATAAGCTGATCAAATCAATATTACTAGCATATATATTGTTTCAAATCATAATTATTCTTTATGCTCCTTGTCCAACCTCTCCCTATCCCCCTCTCCCTCCCCCTCCCACCTCTAATTACCCTAGATTTCTTCTCTCCTTCTGAAAGAATAATGGTTACTCTGCTGATTTGTTGCCTAGATGATCTGTCCAATGCCAAGAGGTGTGATCGGGTCCCCCAATATTATCACAGAGCAGATGCTTCTTCTGTCACTCTGAAATGGGCTTTGTGGAGAGAGACGTCCTCTTCTTTTCTTTATCTCTGCTGGTGACTCTCCTTGTGTCAATGAACTCCAGTGGCTGGCGGACCATCTGCATGGTGGTTGTGGCATCTTGCTGCTTTTGCAGTAGCCATGGTTATTGTGGTGGCTGTCATGGGCCACCCACATGGAGGTGATTTTTTTTGGCATGCTTCTTTGTGCTGGCAGTGTGCCTGGTTGTAGGGAGTGTCCAGTACCCATGAGGCACTGGCAAGATGTGCCTGATTGTTGGCAGGGAGTCCAGTCCCTGGATCCATGCCTGGGGTCACCAAGCAGGCCGCGAGGCTCTGGCACAGTATGCCTGGTTGTGGGAGGGGGGTCTGGTCTCCTTCTCCATGCCTAAGGTCCCCAGGCAGGCCCTGAGGCGCTGGCCTGGTGTGCCTGGTTGTGGGCAGGCAGTGTGGTCCCCAGATCAAAGCTTGGTGTCTCCTGGCAGGCCCCAAAGTGCTGGTGGTGTGCCTGGGCCAGAAATGATTTTTTGTCCTTGGCTTACTTCTGAAATGGGAGACTTCCTGTGGGAACCAATACTTGAGCTGTGTAATTGAGCTAAATTGCTGCTTTACTGATGTTTCCCTACAGAAGGCTTTTTGTGCAGCTCAGCACTTAATTGTTGACCTTACAGATACTTCCAACTCTCCAGAGACCCAGTGCACCTGGGTTTTGTAGAAACTCTGATATGGGCCTGAGTATTTTCATCAAACTTCATGCATTCCTGACCAGTCTCCTCTGAGTGGTCCTGTGCTAATTGGGGGTTGGATTGGCTGTCCTTGCTGTGTCCCAGTGTTCTCCCATTGGGCCTGTCTCCCCCACTGCCCATGCTCCAAACACTTCCCATGGAACGGGCCCTGCTCCAGTTCCTTGCAATGACTCACCAGCCTCTGAACAGCTCTGCTTTTTCAGCTGTTCTGGCTCCTCGCTTCTGCGTGGATCCACAGGAACCCTATTAGTGGTCTTGCTGTCCTGGGGGCCACCAAGGCCCTCTGTCCCCTGCCCCCTCCAAATAACTCCATCTGAAGGGCACAACTGTGGCTTCTGCCAGCTCCTGCTCCATGTACTCAGCAGCTCCAGCCTTAAAGTGGCCATGGCCTGAAACACCCAAAGTCATTTTTTCTTTCTCTCATTGTGGTTCCTCCTGCCTTTATGAACTCTGTAGGTCTCTCCTCCTCTTCCCTTGAGCTCCAGTGCCCCCAGGTTGGCTGATACCTCCAGCCTTAAAGTGGCCATGGCCTGAAACACCCAAAGTCATTTTTTCTTTCTCTCATTGTGGTTCCTCCTGCCTTTATGAACTCTGTAGGTCTCTCCTCCTCTTCCCTTGAGCTCCAGTGCCCCCAGGTTGGCTGATACTAAATTTTTATAGTTGTAAATTGGTTGATTTGTGGGAGAGAGTGACACTGGGGACTGTCTATTCTGCCATCTTAACTGGAACTCCAGACAGGCTCTATTCTAACACTGGTGGGAGGGAGAGCCAGGGTGCAGAGTCTAGGCTGGGAAAGTTGTGTTATTTGTTGATTAACAATGGAGGATATTAGACAGCACACAAATAGTGTTAACATTTGAGTACCTTCTGTATGGATCTCATGGTTGATTGAGTAGTCCAGAACTGGCTTTTACACCATTTAAGATCAGTGGCCTCCCATTATCATCATCTTACCAGCTACCATGAGAATGCATTGAAAAGGCATCATTGTTGACAAGTGATCAGTTTCCCAGCTCCATCCCAGTTATAATTCAGGAATGGAAGCCACCTAAATAGCAATTTAGCTGTGGTTTTCCAACTATGTTCCTGTGAGTTCACAGTGGTCTCTTTGACTAGCACAAAAAGGTTTGGGTGATGTGCTGAGAAAGATCCCAGGATGTAGAATTTCAAGTGTTCAACCTTTTTGTTAACCAGAGTCATTCTCTTATTTTCTGCTTTAAATATTCTAGATTCAATAGAAGAGTTTGTGAAAAAACAAAAGCAAATTAAAAAAAAACCAAAGGGTGGGTGCCACTCTTGCACAGAAAGAAAAAAAAACACAAGAAGAAGAAACATACTTGTAACAGAGGATTTTTAGGGCAGTGACACTACTCTGTTTGATGCTATAATGGTGGATACATGTCATTATATATTTGTCCAAACCCATAGATTGCACAACACCAAGAGTGAACCCAATTTAACTATGGACTTTGCGTGATAATAGAGTGTCAAAGTAGGTTCATCAGTTGTAACAAACATACCACTCTTTAAGGGGATGCTGATAATGGGGGAGGCTGTGCACGTGTGGGGACAGTATGTGGGGGAAGGTATGTGGGAAGTCTCCGTACCTTCCACTCAACTTTACTGTGAACTTAAAACACCCTAAAAAATAAAGTCTATTAAAAGAAAAAACAACACCAACATGAAACCATTGAACTAGTCTGAAGCAAGAAATGATCTCAGAAAGGATGAATGCTTTGCCTTAAGTCACCCAGCTCATAAGTGTCATAACTGATGAGTTTCCTAGAATCATAATTTTAATATTGTTTCCAGACACAATCACATTTTACAAGATGGCAAAAGCAATGATCTTTTTGTTGGGTGAAATGTTTCCAAACCTCACTTAAAACAGGCACACAGGAAATGAGGCTCCTCCTCGTCTAGGGTTTCTTCACTGCACCTCATTGCTACTCAAGCAGCCAAACCTTAAGGTTAAAAGTGAGCTTTCAGGTGATTCTAATTAAAATATAAATATGTTATATGAAATAAGACATTAAATGTAGGATAAGTATGAGTATGTGTTGATAAGAGGAGAATAGAATAAAGCATGCGGGAAGGTTGGGAGAACAGTAGTATGAACAGTTATGTCTGGAGATGGAGAAATAGGAAACAGGTTCAGAAAGGAATTTAGAGGACTGAGAGCATCCAGAAGATCCTAGGGGGATGGACATTGCACACATTCATGCTTCTCTCTCTCTCTCTTTCTCTCTCTCTCTCTCTCTCTCTCTCTCACACACACACACACACACACACACACACACACATCCTATGGCAGGGGTCCTGAAGACTTTTTTAATATGAGGAAATAAAAAGAAATTGCTTGGGAACTACATTGTAACTAGAGTATAAGAAAAAATCAAGTAGTTCTAGAGTTATAATTTCACAAGTATTTTTTGTTAAATGATAGATAGCTGCATTTTTTAGTAATTGGATACCCCTCATTATTATATTGGGAAAACCCAAGAACAAATATAGCATGTATGAACAGGAACCCTTTCTAGAGTACAGGAGTGTTGAATTTGAAAAACAGAACAATAAATTTTTTTTTTTTAATTGGCATTTTATTTCTTTCCTTGCTAGATAAGAGACCCAGGTGCTAGCTAAAGCAAATCAACCACTGAAAACAAGTAACAGATAATTAGTTCTTATGTATATTTTGAAACTCTTAGATAGATTTTCATTAAATTATTATGCATTTCTTTATGGACCAATTTCTCATGACTTGCGACAGCTTAAAGTTAACACATTTTATTATTGCAAAATGATGAGTTTCCTGGGATTGTGATTTTAATATTGTTTCAGGACACGATCACATTTTACAAGGTAGCGATAAAAATGATATTTTTTGTTCTGCAAAATGTTTCTGCAACTCACATAAAACATGCATATATGAAAGCGGACCATGTCCATCTGTTGTTCCTGTGATTATAGTTAGTATCGTTCAATTTAATAAACATTTTGAGGGGACATGTGATGGTGCTTTAAGGCTTTATCTCTGGATATTTTAGGACAAATGCACACAAAAATGTTAGGAACAAAAATGCATTCACATATTGTGGATGCTGTGGAAGAGATGGTTGGGACTGACAGAAGGATAGTCCCACATGTCCCCTATCTAATATAATGAGCAGCCCCAGGAAGAAAGGCCTCAAACTGAGTTTTTAATAATGAGAACCAAAGTTTCTGGCAGATAGGAAGAAAGAGTCGGTCTTGGGCATGAACACTCCCATGAGCAAATTCAAATGACTTTATGATGAGTAAAGGCAAGGGTAGGCAGGCAACTTAGCCTGACTATAAACTGAAAGCCTGGTCTGATGGGGGTGAGTGATTAGGGGGAAGGGAATGTGGTAAAGTGTTCTGCATTCTTGGAGCAAGAAGAAAAATGTATCCAAATAGTTAATTCTGTTGATTTCCTTGGTTCAACATAATTGTTTCTTGCAACAGATTTTTCCCACCTGCACAAACATGTGGGTGTGGGACAAGGGTGTTGTATAATGAAGACATTACAGAATGTTGCACTACCTTTTTCACAAAAATTATCCTAACTTACTTGATTACTTGAGAAACTACTTAGAAACTAACTCTGGGTTTGTACTAATGCAAACTGTAACCCAGACCTAGTCCTGAGCAAATCAGATCATGCCACCCCCATGCTCTCTTCTTACGGACTTTCAGAAAAGTACAAGCTTGTTATCTGAGTTTTCCATCCTCATGCCCCTGCTGACCTCTCCTGGCTCGCTTTCCATTTCTTTGCCTGATTAACTTTTACTTCTCTTTGTAGATGTGGTTCTGGGTTGAATCCTCTGGGAAGCCATTTTTGATTGCTCCTCACTTGTAGCAGAGCTTAGTTCCTACTTGGTCTTCCCATAGTAACCTGCATATGTTTCCACGCATTTTCTGCATTACTGTATATTATCTTTTAAGTGTGTCAGTTGTTCCACTAGACTGTCTTGCTCATTACTGTATCCTTAGTTCCTGGCACAGGGCTTCTGCACATTTAATATTCAGTACATACTTCAGCTAAGGAGGACATTATCCATTAATAGTTCTGAGTTTTATTTTGGGCAAATTACCCTTCTGTGGTGATAATGTCTTGCCCAACTGATTAATTATTATACTTTCAGTCTTGCATTTTGGGGATTAAGTTAGATCAGTTTATTTATATAAGGTTAAATATAAAATTATTCAATTATGTGATTTGTTTCCCTATTCCATATTTAGCTAAGCAACCTGTGGAATATTTTAGAAATATTAGCTTTTAAATGTGTGTGGTGGACCTCATTGAACTGTTTACCAAGCACCTTTTTCTGGAGATTGTCCTTTGACCTTCACTCCACCCACGTGGTTATTTTGAGAACTGTTAGGTTAGTTACAATGGGAGCCCATCTTTTAATCACTGTTGACCATTAAATGTGGGCACCTAACCTGAACTGGAATGATGATTCCCTCCCTAGGAATTCTGAAGCTAAAATGGAAGAGGCTTGTCAGTCTCTTTTTTAAAGTCTAGAATATGAGATGTAGTTCCTGGAAATCATTTGCAGCCAGGTTTCCTTCTACAAGGACCAGGGAAGCATAGAACATCCTTTTGCAGGGAGAAAGAGAAGACTGACACTGACCAGTGGAGAGAGGAGACAAGATAGAACGAAAGTGCTAGATATGTTTGTTGTTTCAGTAGTTCTTCAGGATCAGTCATATTCCTGTTTCTGGGTTTCATGAGTGACCTAAGTATCCTTATAATAAATCTGTAATTTGTCAGTCTTAGTCAGATCTCTGTTACTTACAACAGAGATCCAAACTATTACAA
Source organism: Galeopterus variegatus (assembly GCF_000696425.1). NCBI lineage: Eukaryota > Metazoa > Chordata > Mammalia > Dermoptera > Cynocephalidae > Galeopterus > Galeopterus variegatus. Next base: position 171,003 of record NW_007729514.1, on the reverse strand, counting down.
TATACTTACTAGACAGGGTCAAAGTTTATCCTCAAATTATGCATTTCGATTGTTTTTCCTGATACATGACACATTTTCTTAAAATATTTCAGTTGGGTAATTGCAAACTTAATTCTGGCAACTAATTAGTGGAAAAGCAAGGTCTGTGAAAAACAACCATCCCTACACTGCATGTGCAAAGAAGGAAATTAGAGGCAATTTAGAATTGTAGAAGCATAGAATGAATGAAGTCAAAATCCTTAATTTCACATTCTCTCTTTTTGTTCCAAAAACTCATTTAGAATATAAGACCCTCCGTGGCAACTACCATTTAAAAAAAAAAAAAAGAAAGAAAAGAAAAAAAATTGTTCTCCAATTAAAGCAAAATATATTTGAAAATATTGGTCAAATTTTATGGTTTTATAACTTGCCTAGGATTTTTCTATCATCTCTTCATCTCATTTGGATGATGATTAGAGATTTTTGTAAAGTCTAATTCCACTAATGATCATTCCTGTCACTGGAGAGTATGTCCCTCTTCAACGCACCTCACAAACATTTCTTGATTAAACCTTACAACAGTTCTTGGAAGGAAATTGGGTGATATTTTCCGTGACTGCACAGTCTCTGAGGAGAGTATCTGTTGGGATAAACCAATTATGAGGACAGTGAGTGTATCTATCAGCAAAAGGATAGAAATCACAGCATCCTGGAAGTCTTACTGCTATACTCATCAAACAGCAAGTCACTGCCAAATGAACATTTAGCTAATTCCCTAATGAAGTTCTCGCTGTGATTATAAGATGACAGCAGCAAAATAATACAAGTATATCCAATAGGTTTTTTCCCATATTTCTTTGTGGTTAATTGTTCAAATATTTTTTAATTTCATTAAGAAATTGATGTTCAAAAACTTTTGGTTGGAAACAGCTGCCAGTCAACCTTATACACCATAAGCAAGCTGAGAGAGAGAGACAGAAAGAGAGAGAAGCAGGAAAAATCAGAGTCACATTGCGTTTATTTGCTGATGAATACATATCTGTCTAGGCTGGGTAATGAAGGCAAAGATAAATTTTATTACCTAATAATGATAATACATCATTATCATATATTGTTCATTTATATTGTACTGTTGCTCAATATTTTATTTTCTTCTATCTACTTGGAGGTTAGATATGTAGAGATAGATTATAGTATGACATAAATTTTGCATTATGTATAATCAGGCAATAATTATTTTATAAATGTATGTAAGTATTTATACACACATATACACATATATAATGGTAAGAATAGTTTAATAGCATCCTTCTTTAATGAATGAGAACATTAGGCGCCACTTATGAACTCATGCAATTATTAAAATAATTTTTTAAACAATCCAAAACATTTCAGGCTTTGGGTTGGGTTATGGGAACTCTACATTAATCAAGAATATAACAATCAAAAACACAAATAAGAATAAATGGATTTTCCATTTAGTAAGGTAGGATGAAGTGACTTATGCTTTTTCAGACATATTAAAATTATTGTTGATGAGAAAAACAGTGGTTAAAGTAGAGACCAAAAGCTCACTAAAAGGATAACAATATTTTCAGTTAATATAGTTTGGATTTTTAAAGCTGGGACAAGTAAGAACAACTTACAAATATTTAGGGGAAACTGCTTAAAAGAGCTAGAAAGACCACAACAGATCTTTTCCAATATCTATTGCAGAGATGAGTATATCAGCAGTACTGAGTGATCTCTGTGTGTTACATGATCCTTCTTCCTTCATTACATAGCACAGAGCTGCTTGCAACGTGTGCAGTTAGATCCATATGCTTGTTGAGGAAGGGTGCACATGCAATCTCTGACAACTCTGGCTGAGTTTAATCTGCTAAATCCATGTTCAGAACATGTTAGTTTGACCCCTGCTTTAGAAGTGGTGGGCACACTCACTGTTGGATCATCTGTTGCTTATTTAAATAATCACATTTACTTATGTCATGAAAATGTTTGTTGTTAATAGCAAAACTCAGCATGCAGGTGCATGAATTCATATTAGACCATATTTTAGGTGAAATAAATAATAGATAAGGTGTTAACAAGTGCAAGTCAAGGAACTTTGGCACTGTGGTGGCTGTGGTGTATTGTCAATCAGCCCTAGAGAGGCTTTTGTGCACTATTCTACAAAGGCCCAAGGTGGTGAGATGCTAAAAAAGGGCACCATTTTGCTGTGATTTACCCAAGCTAAATTAGGTAATGTTCTGTAGGTAAATTTCTGCTGCATTGTCTAACCTCTTCTTCATTTATTGATGCATTTAATGATGGAAGGATTGATTCACTTATTTTTTATTTTATTTTATTTATGCATGCAAACATCATGTATTCAATCCCTGCTGAGTATGTAAAGTGCTGTACAAAGTACTGAGGAAAAAAATATAAATGCAGCATAATATTTACCCATAATTTTTTCACAGTCTAGCAGATACCCAACAGATGACATGGTAACTCCAAAAATACTGATATGTAGAAACTATTTAAAATTCATAAAAGGCCCTGCTGTGAGGGCTTCAGCATGGGCATGAAACCATGTTCTAATGTAAGAATATCATACCCTTCAATGCAGACATGTTTTACAAATGCACTCTTTGCTCATTGTGAAGAAACATATTCAAAGACTTTGCGATTTAATGGGTGCTTAATCTCTTTGGACTTTAGAAAAGAAATCAGGTCTAGAGTTCTTTCTGCCACCTTAGACATGTGTCTTCACCCAAGTCCCAGTTTTCCTATCTTTAAAATGGAGATAATAATAATGGCCTCAATAGTGTTTCTTAAGGATTATACGTATGAGTGACTATAAAATGTTCATCTAGGTGCACAAGACATAGTTGAAGCTCAATATGTGGTCATCATTATTATTTTCAATAATTGTTATAGCTAAAAAAGAAAAAAATCTTTAACAAAGTTCTGGGCTTAATACTGAGAATAGAAAGAAGAGAGGAATACACCGCTATCCCTTGATTTATAATCCATTTAATCCAATCCAGTACAGAGGGTAGGGCATAGACATTTAAACCATAATAAGAAAGGCAATGCAGTTCTTGTGTTCTAACTTACTAGCTAGAGATAGTTGAGGAAGGAAAAGAAGCTGATTGTTAAAAGAACGGTAGGATTTTAGACATATGAAAGGTGATAAGTTTTGTTTAAGACACCCTCTCATCAGAAAACAAACCAAAAACTCAAATTATTTAAAATTCATAAAATCTTAGAATTGAATCTTTCACCCCAAAATTAAAAAAATAAATCTCCCTGGTAGGTAATTCTAGATCATTATTCAGTCTCTTAATGAATAACTCTAAATGAAGATGTGAGTGGTATATTGGGAGGACAATAGAAGTATAGTTTAGCTGTTCTGAGAGGATGTATTGGGAGTAGATACAGAGCAGCATTTTCTTTGTCTGGTACCCATGTTTTGTTTTTTTTTTTGGCACTGTGCTTTCAACCCATCTTTGTGACGACTTCGGGAAGACTGAGTTGTGTAATGTCATCTTTCCTTCTCTCTGAGAGTATATTAATTTGTCCTGAGATGCGAAACTGATCCATCCTGAACTAGTCAATCTCTATTCCATGAAAATAAAGAAAAGTTAAACAGACACTCACTGTATTCTTATCAGTCTTAACTAAAATACATCCTGAGCTTTAATGTTTAGGAAAGGTGGTGACTGGCTTTAACCACTAAGTATATCTTTACTAATCAGGTTGCTACTTGGCAGTGATGAAGAAATTGTAAATTTTAGCACTTATAATCCAATCACATCACTTGGGGATTGGTAATAAAGTACGGCTTCTACGATATATCCAATCAGAGATAAAGACAGGGAACATGATTGTCTTCGATAATTTTGTTATGTCACAAAATGTATAATTTTCATACAGATGTGTGATGAAAACTTAACAGAGACGTGCGTGCTCGGTTGGGGTTCATTCTTTTTTCTAGGAGACAGTTTATGAGAGACAGTGAAGCATTTTTATTTGGCTGTTGCTCAAAGATAGGGAGACAACACAAAAAGGCAAGGACATTAACACCAAAACTTGGATTTCATAGAAGACCACGTGATCACTGAATCCAGCAATAATGTGCGCAGTGTCGGTTAGGCAATCTGAAAATAAAGTTAAAAATTATATTCAGCTTGGACTCAGGATGACTCTTTTGGGGAGCTCGACTTCCAGGAATGATAAACTGAGCTAACATCAGGTGTGCTCCACTCAATTACTTCTGGAAGGGTCATCTTCCACACGAAGGAAGAAAATACCATTAGCACTCATTTAGTTATTACTATGGGCCAGAATAATTTATGTGATGATGGTGGTGATCATGATGATGATAAAGATAATGATAAACGAAGATGAGAAAAGTAGAAAGAAATAAAAATAAAAATGAAGGATAAGAGGAGACAATGGAAGAAAAGGACAAGGAAAAAAGCAACAGTAAGAGAAGCCAATTAACTAGACATTGCACCTTGTACTTCCCATATATTAGCTCGTTGGTTTTTCACAGCTCTATGATATAGTTATTGCTTCCCCCATTTTTACAGATAAGAACTGATTTTCAGAATGATGAAGAGACTCCCCCATGCTGTACTGGACATTGGCCATTTCTGATGTTCAGAATCAATTCTCCTGTCCTCATCCTCCCAAATCAAAGCATTCCAGTTTTCCAGTGGTGAACCACACATCATCCACTCTTATTCCATGTGCTTAAGTTGAGGTTACAGAAAAGAGCATGTGACACATATACTGTCCAATCAATGCATTCCATTCCCCTGGCTTCAGGCATTGGCTCAGGGATGCATCTATCAGGCGTAAGAGTTTTGTTCAAACTGTTGGGCCAAGAGAACTCTATTTTATACTGAGCTTGAAGCTAAGAGTGGTTAGGATTGGAACTGCTGGCCTCCTTTATGTCACCAAGTGGAGCTTGAGAATGAGAAAAGAGAGTTGAGACAGAGGGAGAGTCTTGGGTCTTGATGACATTGTCATCTTGAAGCTAACCATGCCTGAAACTTGTATTATTCTGGAATTTTTAGTTATATGAGGAACACATTTTTCTTCTCCTGATTTTTTTGTTGTTGTTGGTTTTTAAGCCTGTGGTTTTTTTTCTTGCAACAGAAAAAACAAAGTCTAATCGATACATAAGGTTAACCAAAGAGCTAGTGGTAAAGAGGGTATTCAAATTAGGATTCTCTGACTCCACAGCTTATGCTCATAAATAACATCTTGTACAACTTTCCAATTTAAAGAATTTCTAACACAAAGAATATCACTTAACAAGGGAACTAGTCCTAACTTTGGTTTAGATTGTTATTATAGTACCTGTTTTTCCTTCTTTTGCAAAATCAAAAAAATAACATTACCTATCATTGTGTTGCTGTAAGTACTCAAAGAGATAATATGTGTAAAATGCCTTTAATAATTACTGGAACATGGTAAACACACGATTTATGACAGCAATTATTATCCTTCAGAGTTTTTTAGAACTTGAATGTGCCAAGGAAAAATTGCAACCATTTTCATAATTTTTCTCCTTTTTAGATGGGAAGAGTCATTAGGATATTATTTACCTTGGTCCTTATTTTACTAGTTGTTGTCAAATCTAACAAAAGAAGAAGAAAAGAAATAATAGATGCAAATGCTTTATACCTTACACTTCTGTATAAAAGTTCCATCTGGACAATTCCTTTAAGGAGACATCTTTCAAATAACTCAAAACTTTGGTTTTGATACAAATTCAGGCAAGAAAGTCACCCTAAAGATTTTTTCAGGTGTCAAAACAGTGACATGAGATTTGGGTAAGTTCTGCAATGTTGAGGGTTTATTTGGACTGATGTGCACTCTCAATGCATCCTCATGCTCTAGTGGTCATGCTAAAATTTAGTTTTTGTTTGGAATCAAAGTGTATAGAAAAGGAAAGTGGAACTTGAGTTGTTTTAAGGATAGAGGCGACACCAACAGACTACTCTGAAAAAAGAAATGGTCCAGTTGGTCACACTTATGCCAAGCACACAAAATTAATATGATTCCAGTTGTTCTCAGACAGAATCAACATAAAGAATATAAACTACAAGCTACTAGTAACTCCCAATGGACAGGGATCGTGACATGTCTAAAGGTTCATGTAAATTCAAAACTTTAAGCCCTGGAGGTGCACTGAGAAATATTCTGGTAATATTTTTCGTCTTTCCTTGACTATCAGTGACATTCTACTAGGGGAAGTGAGTGCAAAAAAGCTTTATTTAATATCTCCCAAAAGCCACAGGTGCAAGCTGATTTCTAGAACCAGCCTCTAGAGACAAGCAAACATTATATTACAACGGATGTCATTAGACATACAGAAGGTAGCATAAAATGCCTAATTTATTCACAAAGTGACATTTTATTTAGTGCAAATAGGCAATTTGGGCATTTAGCAGAGGCACTTTCAGTAATAAAGGGGTGTTACTAAAATAGGTTGGAACACCTGACATTGTTGTCTTTATAACACAAGTTGCTGTTCTTTGGCTGTGGCAGAAGAACCATAAAATATAAGATGTCTAGTGTTCAGTACCCCTCCTAATGAACACATGCTCCTCGCTAGTCCAAAACTACCTGATAACCTCCCTTAGCCGTAAGCTTTGGAGGTCAAGTTACTGTTAGGCTTTTATTATTGTGCATCAATGTTTCCAAAGTGATTTTTGCATGAGAGTGTTTTTTGGAGATCTGCATTAATTTACTACTACAGTCAAAGGTTAACTACTATAGTGAATGCTGTGCTTAGTTGAACACAGGGTCACTGTGTACTCTTGCTGCTCTGACAATTTATAGCTGTTTATAGTATCTGGCAATACAGCTTGATGGGGGGGTCATTCTTAAATATTAGCTATTTTATATATTCCCATCAGCCTTCTAAATATTAAATACTGCTGTATATCTTGAGTGGGAATTTCTTATCCGCTTATTCTTTTTATGTTTAAGCTTATTGCAGAATGCACACAAAGCATATTAGAAATCAAATGACATATTTTGACAAATGGCTGTCAAGTGCACAGCTTAACAAAATGTAACTGAGTCTGTTGCTTGTTGAAATTGTGAGGGAATTAAAAATTTTTTTCTCTGCCCTCTTCTTTCCAAGCATGGGCCTTGTTCTCTCTGCCCCACGATCCAATTTAAACTTTATGTCAGATCCTTGAAAGAGAAGTGAATATACATTCGTCCTTGAATTCCCAGGGACCAGAAGAGTCTCTGTACTTAAGAGGTGCTCAGTGCATGCTTTTTGAGCTGAGCTAAAAATAAAATAAAATAAAATAAAATAAACAACTTTATTGTTTACCCATTCCTGACACCTTTGTATTTTAACAAATCAATCTTGAGGGTGTGAATGCCTTTGAGTACTGAAAAAAAAAATCTCTAATTGTGGATTTCAGATGTTGATTAGGAGAGGTATTTGAGGAAGGTTATCTTGGTGCATTTCTTTTTATTACATCTTGGACCAATGCCTGCTGCTGAAGCCAGATCCGAATGATATCTAAGTTGAAAATGAAACTAAAATCTTACCTCCCATGACTGTGTAAACTACCCACATGGCATGCCTTCGTGCTAAGAGAAATAATGGTCTTTCGAAAAAATACATCAAATGGGTATAAAATATAAGCTTCATAATTAGGAAGCTGGGAGTGAAATCCACCAAGCATTTTATTATTATGACTGCTGGTGTGTTTTGTTACAACTGTAGCAGATGATTTTAGGGGCCACACATGGCCTATCCATGCAAGCTTTTCGGGACACACCATTCTCTCTAAATAGAGCATGGTTACTGCTCTCATGCAGGTTTACTGAATGCCACCTATGGATGTGGAACACAACCATTCAAAGAAAGTTTGAGGCGCTTCTCCACCAGATTTGTGAGCTGCTTGGTATAATAGAGCCACCTGCCAAAGGTGAAAGCCTGCTTTCCAATGAAAAGGTAGCCTACAAATGATGGCTGCCCAGGAACTGTGTTCAGCATGTTTCCTGTGCAGGAATGGTCCGCCCTTGACACCGTCTCCTGTCATCTCCTTTCTCCTGAGTCAGCAGGGACTAGAATGCACAGGGATCCTAGATGCACCAATTATCAAAGACCACAGATTTGTTGATGCTACTTCCTACTGGCTCACAAGAAAAGAACTCTCAACAAGAGGGACATGGAAAGTACTTTTTGAAGCCCTTTTTCCTAAAGGACTTCAGAACACATCCCCGCACTGTGAATAAATTCTAAGGCACCAAGGTACTAACAATAGTCTCTGTTGGATAGACTTAGAACAGCAATCAGAAAAAAATATATCCTGATCCTATCTTGATCTATGATTAGTATGAGTTACTGCTAGATTATTAGTGATAGCACATAAAAACAACTACTCAGGAGGGATATAAACTTAAATTATACCTCTCCATGATTTTCTTTTAATTTTCTGAAAGCATTATGAAATTTTTACCATTTCACTCTGTTTTTGATGTTGCTTGATATTGCATGTTTCATATGCCTTCTTGTCTTCCTATTGAACTACCAGTTTAATCAGCCAATTGGTAATGTGTAAGTGATCACAAGTGGAATTATGAAATAATTCCAGCATTGTTATATGGAAACACTTGTACTTCAGGGACAAATGATATCATTTGAGGAAGAAGAGCAGTTATTACATTGAACTTAATATTCAAATAAATATAAAATGAGAAGCTCTGCTGGAACACATTTAGTCACTGAATCTTGTCTCTTTCCACTCCTCAGAAAAATCTGCTGAAACACAATAGGAACCTACAGCAATAACACTCATTCCTTCATGATATCTGTCAGTGCTGCTGATAGATTATTATGTTGTAATTTTGTTGAACAGAAAATCTAAAATGATTATATATACCTTTAAGTTTTTGGTAATGCCAATTAGGATTATGATTGTGGTCAATATAAATTATATCCACTAGAGTTATGCAGTAAGAAATCTTAGCACAGTTTAAAACCACCCATGCCATTTACTACGGGGAGAGGGTATATGTATCAGCCAATACTCCTCAACAACACATTTCAGCAATTTTGAATAGTAGTAAAAGCAAGATTACTTCAGGATTCCTCTTACAATGCATGCTGCTAGAAATAGCAATTATGCAGTAAGAAATCTTAGCACAGTTTAAAACCACCCATGCCATTTACTACGGGGAGAGGGTATATGTATCAGCCAATACTCCTCAACAACACATTTCAGCAATTTTGAATAGTAGTAAAAGCAAGATTACTTCAGGATTCCTCTTACAATGCATGCTGCTAGAAATAGCAATTATTGGTGTGTGTGTGTGTGTGTGTGTGTGTGTGTGTGTGTGTGTGAGAGAGAGAGAGAGAGAGAGAGAGAGAGACTGTGTGTGTCTGTGTGTGTACATGCACTCCCCCACTGAGTTATAAAACCATAATTCTTTGTATTAGTAGTGAGGTTTTAAACCTCAGTAATATATCCATTGCTAAGATATGACACAATGGGAGTCTTATATGTGAGTAAAAAATGTTGAATAAAGATTAGCCTTGCTTTAAGCAGCATTACAAATATCTGATTCTGCATGCATTTTTCAATTGTTCATAGTTACTCTTTTATTCTGTACTCTGCATGAGACTTCCATTTGACCCTAGATTGCTCATTATTACAAGAAACACAACATAAAAGCCTACTTTTCTGGGTTCTAATATCCACCAGTAAAACCCTGGAGTTTTATAGAAATAGATACAGGTATTGATTTCTCTCCATGAAGATCATAGGGAATTCATGACTTGGCCACTTTTAATTAGCATAAAACATGCTTTGTTAAGTGAAATACTGGTCTCTGAATCTTTAAAAGGAAATGATTATAGTCATACTAGGAATATAATAATCTAGAGAGTCTAAAGTAAAACTTTCTTCTCTCAAAATACATGCTCCCAAACTCTTTATGCTGAAGCTAGGCTACAAAATACTTTTCATTTTTTCCCTATGGCATTGTATTTAGTTTTTCTGTATATTTAAACCATGTCTACAATTGATTGAATGGTTGAAAGCAATGCAATGTTATCATAAAGCTTTTTGCAAGGCTGTGGTGATGTTAGTTCTGCCCTTGTACATTACTTGTCACTGTGGAAAATGTATCAGTATAAACATTGAGATCTTAGCAGAATAGAGAGGTTGTTTCCAAATCTGTGCCTGGCACAAAGAAAAATTTCACACTAAATTTGAAACTGTAAGGTCTCATTCTTGATGAGGAGGCTCCCTATTTACGGTAGCAAAACATACCAGTACAAGTTACTTGCCAATCGTGATCACGTGTTACTTATGAAAACCATATATATATCAAAAAAGCATCATCTTTGAAAAGTTACTAAAAATTTTCCTCTCATAAAATAAATTAAATTAGACACTCTGCCCTCTGACTTATGGCCTTGTCTCTTACAGCAACCGAATGAAGGCCTTACTCTTAGTTGGATAGCACAATGCTTTCCAAAGGCTGGACTGCAAAATCAATTTTAGTTGGTAATAACATTTGAAACACATAGCATGCAAAAGCTCCCTTTTCTAGTTTTTTGGTGTCTCCTATCATATCAAAGAGAAAAACTGTTTAGTGCTATACATTTTTAAGACTTCTTCAGTATGTCCAATTTCTCTGTTTAACAAAGAAAAGATTTTACTAAGGCTCAGATTTTTTTGGAGGGGGGCAGATAACAGTACCTAATTAGAGTTTAATAATGCCTATATCAGTTTGCTTTTTTTTTTTTTTTGATGGAGGTATATATTTAAGATTATCTTTTATTCATATTAACTAATTGAGTTTAGAATAAAATAGTTGAAAATAATGAGTCACTTTAAGAATACTATTTAAACATTATACAACAGGTAGCAGGGTATGCGCTGTGGTGCCTTTCTGGAGGTTGTATGTAGTAGAATCCAGACATGCTCAAAGTCAAGAAAGTAGTACATTAATGTCTGCCATTTGAAGAGGACATTGTGCAAATAGAGTCAAGCATTTTAAATGCCAAACAAATCAATTCTTTCCTATATTGTAATGATGAATTTGGACAGAGATTGATTACCTTCTGTGAGTTTGCTAAGAGGCCAACTGAAGCCCATCCAGAAGGTTTTATGGCATGTAGAGGTGAGAAGAAGGTTTTGATACGCTGGGAAAATCAGGCAATATCCTGCTCTGCCAATTTGATGGGCATATGAATCTCCTGGGGTATTCTTGTTAATATGCAGAGTTTGATACAGTAGGTCTGGGATGGGTCCTGACATTCTGAATTTCTAACACGCTCCTAGGAGCAGTCCCTGCTGCTAGTCCAGGGTAGAAAGGAACACAGAAAGTTTAACACTGAATTCCTGGTAATTCTCACAGGAAAGCAGTTGAGAAAGTATCCTTGGAAACAGTGCATTGGAGACAGGTGAGCAAGAGTCAGCTGTTTTTGTAACTATTACCTGGACTTTGCAAACTAGACCTTTGTGTTCTCATTCGATGGAAGAATGTTATAACGTAGTAATGGAAGGGTATGCCCACCGCTAAAGAAACAGACTGCTTAGACAGGAGGCAGAGCAGGGGTGAATGTCATGAAGATATACATTCATATGGAAATGCCCAGACCTGAGGGCAGGAGCATGCTGGAGAGCATATGGGTTAGGACAAATGAAGAACACAGAAGTGCTATCATTATGAGAGTACGCTGGGACACAGGGAGAAAATGCGTGGTGTGTTACCAGACCCAGATTGTAAAACCAGTGCAGAGAAAAGACAGAGTACTAGTGGGGATTTCAACTCTCTAGACATCTGCTGGAAATCTCATTGGGATAACAGCAGAATGTCTAGCAGGTCCTTGATTTGCCTTGCTAACAGCTTCATCTCCCAGAAGAGAAAATTTCCTGGGGGAACTGTCATCCTGTACTTATTTTTGGCCAACCAGGAAGAATTAGTTGGCACCTCAATTGTGCTAAGTAATTTAGGAATAAGACATCATATTATTTTAGAGTTCATGAGAGGGTGGGAGGAAAAAGATAGTCACATATATTCTAATTTATTCAATTGGATTCCAAACAATTTGGAGATGCTTGACATAAGATCATTGGAAGAAAAATTGTATCGGCTCTTAAAGATTCAGTTTTGGCTGTGTAATACCAAACAATCTAAAGGAGAATAAAAAGCGGGAGGTACCTAGAAATCATAGTGAATACCTAGGGAACACTTTGATAGCCAAAGATAGACTTGCGTTGTCTAAGGAGCTAATACAATCTCCATAACCAGATCTCCGTGTAGAAGGAATTGAACACAGCGGCAGGGTTGGATGACCTGAATTTTGCCATCTCTGCACTAGATGCACTGAATTAGTTTCGAATCTCCAAAGTACCATACCCTCTCTCACCTCCACGGCCTCCTACCTGCTGTCATATTTTGGGGGGGAATATCCCTGCTTTTCCAATGCATCATTTGGCGAGGAGTTCCAGACAGGTTAGGTTTCCCACATTTCCACATTACAGTTATTTTATTTTGTGCGTCCGTTTTCTCCAACAGTTGCTGACCTCAGAGACCTTATCAGTTTTGTTCTCACTGTATTCCCAGCACCTAGCCAATGTCTGTCATATACTCAATAAATATTTGTTCTATGAATGAAGGAGACTAAGTATACATTATTTTAACCCATTAAGTTCAAGGCCTCTATCTTACTAGCATGTGTGTCTTCTTGGGTTTTAATAATGCTTCTCGCACTTGTATATTCTCATTTTCAGTTGTTGAGTTGATTTATCCCAATCCTTCAACCCCCTCCTGCCCCCACCTCTCACTTCTACTTATTTCCTTAGAGGGAAATGAATAAGAAAGACCAAAATATCAGTTTATTCCTTGACTTACCTGCTTTCATCAAACACACAAAATTCTTAAATAAAATATAAAAAGAGAAAAGTAAAAAGACACAACTATGCCCCCCCAAAAGGAACAATCTGAGGACTAGAAATGGAACAAAACCTTGGAGTGCTAACTGGAATTGACCTCTCCCAGTGCCTGCTGGGCTTTTGGTCTCAGGACAGAAAAAAGAAGCAGTGAGTATGTATTTGCTAAGGTACTAGGGGTTAAAATTGTCCCATACTTCATGGAGATCAAACCTCGGTTCATTTTTTAAAACTACAGGTTGGGGCATCCCTTCTCTTCCTGGGAATCAAAATGTGACTCAGTGACATCTGCACCTAAAGCTTATATGAATCTAACTTTAAAAGGTAAGAGATAGGCACAATCTCTGAGCCAAACCTGGGCCAGTCTGCCCACTGGTTAGGTGACTAGATGTGAACACCACAGGACAGGAATCCCAAACCACAGCTATGGGACTGTAAGGACTTGGTTGGGGACCAGGGGCCTCAAGAAGCCTGTTAGAGGGCTGAATGTTATAGGCTTGAAGGGAAGTTTCCATTGCAGATGAAACTTAAAGCCCAAATTCCAAAACTGATTGGAAAAAGTAACAACAACATGCAAGATCAAAAGATTGACAATCAGATGATTAATTTACTCCAGTATAAGTGGAAATGATGAGATGATCTGCAAAAATGACTTTAAACTGAATATGCTTAGGATATTCCAAAGATAAATGAAGAAATGATGCCCCCAAAATAAAAAAGAAATTATGAAAAAAAAAATCCGTGCAAAAATGAAATAAAAACAGATGGGAATTTTAAAAACAACCAATTAGTATTATTGAAGTGAAAAGCACAGTCATTGACTCAAAAACAGAAACAAAAACATTGATCTAGTTGGGGAGTTGAAACAATAAACAGGTAATTACACAACTACATGGTGAAAGTGGTTACAGAGATAGCAGGTGGCACGACAACTGCCTTAACACAGCTGGCCCTGATGTAGCCTGATTGGAGGAAAAGGGGATCAGAAGGGCAAAGGAGGTTGAAATGAGTCTTGAAGGAAGAATAAAAGTTAGCAGGTAAAGAATTTCTGCCAGAGACAATAAGCAATGCAAGAAATAGTGTATAGAGGAACTAAAGCCAGTCAGTCTTACTGGAGCAAAATGTATAAGCAGAGTGGGTGACAAGCCAGGCTACAGAGGGGCCACAGCCTGAAGGACCTTTGACGCTATGTTTAGAAGCCCAGATTTTATCTTTTGGTGGACAGAGCGTTCATTGGAGGGTCTAAATGCAAGGACACCATGGTCACCTTTATTTCTGAGATGGGGTCACTTTCAGAGGCTGGGTGGAGGATAGATTGGAAGGGTTCAGCAAGGTCAGGGTCAGAGAAATTAGACAGAAGGCTGCTCTAACAGCCCAGTTAAGAAACGATAAGAACCTGTCTCTTATTCATCTTTGCACTCCCAGCCCTCAGCCCAGAACATGGCACACAATAGGTGCTGAAATCATGTTGGAAAAAGTGATTTTGTTCAGCTTACAATCAAATCACTTCCAAAAATAATAAACATGAAGTCATCATTCATCACAGATCCATAGCCAGAAGCAGTGTGTCTGTAGACAGATCGGCAGGAATCTCTATCAACATAAACCCCTTGCATGGCTTTCAGAATGATAGCTAGATTATATCTTGTTATAAATGATGCATTTTAACCTCACAATCCTGGACATAAACTGGCCATTGGCTGAGGATTGGAATGATATTTATCATGACATGATCTGAGCTGTGTCCAGAATTTCTGTGTGATTGGACAAATCTGACACCAAAGAATCAGAGGAGTATTTTGTTATTATAAGACTAGTGTGAGGAAATTAGTGAGAGGAAAACACATTTCACTTAGAGGGCGGGGAAAAACCCACAAAGAGATAAATATGTATAGGGATACAAATGCCCAATCTGTACAGCCCACATTTCTGCCTGTGGAATTACACAGGGTTCTTTACCGCTCCTAACTGTTGGCACACAGCAAACATAAAATATTAGCAATAATATTATACTCTGCATATGCTTAACGTCTATCAATAAGGCTATGACTCTTAAATTCCCTTAAGCTTCTTTCCATTAGAAGCAGTAAATTAAATATATATATTCAAACAAATTAAATGCTGCTAACAGTTTTTCTAATTTGTAAATACTTGCATAAACATGAGCTTTATCAAATGCTTAATTAATGTGAAATGCCAACTTAAAAAGTGAAGTAATGAACAATAAGCATATAACCACCTTAGGATGTTATTCCATCTGGGTACTTTTTACAAGTTTAAAGATATGTTTCTGTATAAACCAGCTCTCGGGGATTAAGAATAGTTTGGCACTGACCAAAGATGGTTAGCTTTCTGAATAAACTATTTGATGAAAAAGAAAATCTAATGGACTTTTAATAAGCAAGTGCCTGTTAATTCAAAAGTGAAATCTAGATTTTATGCACTTGACTTGTTATTTATTGCAATATAGTCAACCATTTTGCTATAATTTTAGTAGCAGACATAATTAATCTATAGGACTCTAAACATCATATTTTAAACTTAGGGTTTTATATTAGTCCTTGTTTTTAACCTATTGGCAAATATTCCATATTAACATTCTTCTGTAACTACTGCTTTTCAGAAAATTTTGATACAGATATTATACATAATCCACAAAAGGTGATAGTTGTTGCTTTTGAAAAATTCATTCTTTAATTCTTACTGTGCACATACTAGGCATGCAAAAATATTCAAATTAACTTCTATGCAAATGAATAACTATATAAATGTGAGGATTACCCTAAACAGGAAAGAAAGGAAAACCTCTCCTGTATAACTTTCTTTTGTAAAGTGGAAGCTGCAAATCAGTGAAACATTAGACAATATCTATGAGAACTCTCAACTGCCAACATGCCAGATCAAGAAGGAATCCCCAATAATACGAGGAAGTTTTCAAAAAGTTTATGGAAAGGTTCATATTATCTTTTCATTTCATTTCCATGAATTTTTTGAAGTACTCTCATATTAGCCAAAAGATAACACGTTTAAATCTATAAGGGACTTAAGAAATATCTACTCTAAACCCACCCATTTTACAGATTGAGAAACTGAGTCCCAGAGAGAGAAATCAAATTACTGAAAGATACAATGATTAATGTTAGAGGTAGACAAGAAAACTTTATGTCGCCACTGCTAGGCCAGTGATTGTTCTTGCTATAACATGCTGTGACCTATGCTGCCCTACCATCCCTTAAAACATTTCCTATCCTGAGTCACAGATAACCATCCTTCTAGGGCAGTCTTTTGGCATTCATGCTTCTTCCTAATAGTAGTAGGGCATAGACCAATCTTCCTAGCCTATTAATGAGAATGTTATGTAGGAGAGAATCAGAAGTCTCAGTGAAATTGAGGTAGATTACATCTATTGCTTTCCCTTTATCTCATGGTGTGCAACTCTGTCATAGAAGGAAATTAAGTTGGTCTGGCATGTTTCACACTTCACAAAACCTTGTTTGCTATTCAGAACTCTGTTCCTTTCTGAGCAATTGCAATAGAATTAAAAAAAATAATAATTTCTTTCAGTGTGTTCTTGATTACCCCAAAGCTGACCAAAGTATAATTAGCTGGATGCTTGTCTTTCCAAATACCTATTTTTTAAAGCAAGATCTAAATGCCCTTTTTTTCGTTTGGAGCATTCCTCTGCTTTTTAAAAGTTCTAGCAATTAATAGAATGGTGTTCTGCAAAACTATGTACCAATCTCTGAGCACGCAGAATTCATGGCATTGGACCCTGCTGCTGTTAATATACAAAGATTTGTAAAGAATTTTCCACTATTTTCTGTCTTCAAACTTTTGGCTCCTTTCTTCCATGTTGACTCTCTTGGCAATACTCTTTCTGATTATTGGTCCCAGATAAACGTTTTCTTAAAGACAGAAGTAATTTTTACAAAACAATGGAACTTCTGAGCTTTTTATTTTTGATTTTCCCCCATTTATCTGTCATCAGATTTCTCTCCCTTTCTATCAGCATTGATCTGTTTTGCTTTATAGAATTGAAGAATGTGTTTCCATGATCTTTTCCCCTTTTTTTTTTTTCTTTTGCTCTCATTTGTGAAGATTCTCACCTTCCCTTACTGAAGAGCATGCTACTCTTCCTCGCAACACAGCTATTTGGTTCAGATTCTGACCATATTGTTTCTCAGGCACAGGAATGGAACTAAAAGTTCATTCATTAATTAACATTCATTCATTCAACAATCATCATTGAGCACTTACTGGGATGTGCCAGACACTGTTGTAGGTCCAGGGGACATTGCTGTGATACAGACAAGGCAGATGATCTCACAGAGCTTATTTTCTAGTGGGAAATATAGTCAAACACGTGTAATAAATAAACATGGTAATTTCACATAGTTATAATCCCCACGAAATCACTAAGACAGAGTAATACGTTAGTTTTGTGATGGTGGTGGGGTGTGTGGGACCAAATGAGTCCAAGTCAAGGACTACCTATGCCATTATGAGAATGAAACACTCATCCTTGCAGCCATTTCAGAGCATCCTCACTGGGTGCCCTCTACCACTGTTGGCAACCCCCTCTTCTGGATGCCCCAGGTCTTGGGCACACATATCTGGAAATCTGTTTGTGGAATTCAGTGAGAAGTGTGTTTTCATCTCCATTTAGAGCAAGAAGAAACCAACAGAAAGAACAGTTTAGGGAGTTTGGCACAAATGACCTTATAAAGTGTAATCTAAAGTCATCTGAATGAACGGAATATCTCTGCATGAGTTAGATTCTCACACTCTTTTGATTTCTTTCAGTTAGCACAGTGTTGTTAAAACTAAGTACTATTGACATTCTGGGTTGGATCATTCTCTTCTTTTTTTGGCCCGCGGGCCAAATGCAGCCTACCACCTGTTTTTCTTTTTTGTTTGTTTGTTTGTTTGTTTGTTTGTTTCTTAACAGCTTTATTGAGATACAATTGATATATACATGAAACTGAACATATTTAAAGTAAACATCTGATGAGTTTTGACACATTTACAACCATGAAACCATCACCACAGTCCAGGTAATAAACATATCCATCACCTTCAAAAGCTTCCTCCTCCCCTTTTGTTTTGTTTGTTTTTATTGTGGTAAGAACACTTATCATGAGATCTACCCTCTTAACAAATTTTTCAGTGCACAATATAGTATTGTTAACTATAAGCATAATGTTATACAGCAGTTCTATAGAACTCATTCATCTTGCATAACAAACTTAATTCCTGTTGAATAACAACTCTCATTTCCTTCTGCCGCCCAGCCTATGGCAAACACCACTCTACCCTCTGTTTCTGTTGAGTTTGACTATTTGGATACCCCATATAAGCAAAACCATGCAGTATTCATCTTTCTCTGTCTTGCTTATCTTACTTAGCATAATTCCTCCAGGTTCACCCACGTTCTCACATATGGTAGGATTCTCTTCTTAATTTTTAAGGCTAAATAATATTCCATTGAATGTATATACCATATTTTCTTTATCCGTTCATCTATTGATAGGTACTTAGGTTCTTTCTATATCTTGGCTATTGTGAATAATGCTGTGATAAACATGTGAATTCAGGTGTCTCTTAGAGATCCTGATTTCACTTCTTTTGGATGTATATCCAGAAGTGGCGTATGGTAGACCTATTTATAAATTTTTTGAGAAAAAAATATTAAATCCATAGAGTTTTGCGTGGTGGCTCTACCATTTTACATTCCCTCTAACAGTATACAAGTATTCCAATTTCTCCACACCCTTCCCAACAACTTCTCTTTTTTTTTTTGTTATTTTTTATAATTGCCATTCTAATGGGTGTGAGGTCACATCTCATTGTGTGGATAATTCTTTTATTGTAGTGGATGGTCCTGACACTTAGAGATAGACCATATCATTCACTTATTAGACAAGAAAATCTCACAAAACGACAACCTCAAACCAAACCAGGTATCTCTGAGACCATGGTAAAGAGAGACAAAGTGAGGCCATTTGTATTTTTATCTAAGCACAGACAAAATTAGGGTCGCTCTGCCATTGACAAAATACTAAACACGTCTTCTCTTGGCCAAAACGAATGACTGTTACTTCCACACTAATTGCAGATTTATCCTTCTTCTAGTCTCCCCTCCCTCTAGACAGAATTTATTGAGACACCCAATAACACAATTGTCCCCACTTTCTGACAGCATCCAGTCAAGAGCAAATCCCTAATTCCTTAGACCTTCCCTATAACACTGAACCAAGACCAAAATCCTGTAATCAGGTCTTTCTAACATCTCTTACTGAGACACACCATGCTTCCCCTCGGTGTGTTCTCCCTTGTTGCAACAAGCAATAAATACAATCTGTTTAACTACAAGTATGTTCCTGGTTGTCTTTGGCTACAAGGTGTTGACAGTGGCATCCCTGCCCTTGACCCCCTGGAGGCCAGTAGCACCCCAACTCCAGTTGTGACTGGAGTCACAAAATGTCTCTGTAAATTGCCAAATGACCTATGGGAAGGGTGTGGAGACATATCCCCTGGTTGAAAACCACGGAAGTTGCTAAGCCAAGATCATCAAATTGAGGTCAGCCTCACCATTACATATTTATAAATACAGTCAATCATTGAAAATTCTGAGTTGAAGGACCCTCCTAGTCTTCTGATGCTTTTGTTGGACTTTTTTCTTTTTCATTTCCTCTTCTTTCTTCTCCGCAAACCCACTGTGAAATTTCCCTTTTAGCCATTTACCTTGTTTGAATTCTTTGTGTAGCATTTAAAGAATTTTTGTTATAGTTTACTTCAGTTAATACCACATGTAAAAGAAAGGAAAGCCAACATCTAGTTTTATTTTTCAATAAAATCTGTTTTGCATGGATTTTAAGCCCTCCAGGCACTCTAGTATTCTGTAGTTGTTTTCTTATTTACACTCAGTGGAGAATCTCAACAATCAGGGAGGTTTCCAGAGACTGCTATGAAAAGTTAGTCATGTGTTTATTTTTTGTACACATGCCCATAGGCCTTGGGGCAATGTTTAAACAAATAGAAATAATATGTAAATAGCCACATTGCCCCTAATTCGTCTCTATGATTAGTCCCAGAGAACGGCAATGCAGTTTTGTGATTCCACCCACATGCTGTTAGGAAGTAAGACTTTCCATTTACCATCAAGGGTATTTATGAGATTTTACCACAATGATGTGGAATAAATCATATTTATTTACTTGAAAGTAGTTGTAATCACCTCTAGTCTCTCTTGTATTCTGTTATATTTTTGTATCATAAGGATTATTTTGTTGTAATCCATGGAAATCAATGCAGTTTTGTGATTCCACCCACATGCTGTTAGGAAGTAAGACTTTCCATTTACCATCAAGGGTATTTATGAGATTTTACCACAATGATGTGGAATAAATCATATTTATTTACTTGAAAGTAGTTGTAATCACCTCTAGTCTCTCTTGTATTCTGTTATATTTTTGTATCATAAGGATTATTTTGTTGTAATCCATGGAAATTCCCCCTGGCTAAGTTAAAAAAAAAAAAAAAAACAGAATTCATTTGAAAGATGAGATAAAGTAAAAATAAAGAATAAGGCAAGGAAACTAACAAATAACAGGGGTCAGGAGCTTTAGGGAATCTTTGTAACAGGAACCCTATGAGAGTCTCTTTCAGGTTCCATCACTGAAATGAATATGCTCAAAATATCTCAGTGTTTGGATCATTTTGCTCAGATATAAATTTGTAGGATAAAGCACAATTGGCTTTGCCTGGGTTCTGTGACAGCTCTTAGACTAGAGAGGACAGGACATCTTGATTAAAGTCCCTATGAGGCTGTATTCAATGGAAGAGATTTAATTATTGTGGTCAGCGGAATAATGGTCTTCTAAAGGTGCCCATGTCCTCATCTCTAGAAACTGTGAATATATTAGGTTACATGATCAAAGGGAATTAAGATTGAAAATGGAATATGTTTACAAATCAGCTGACCTTGAAATAGGGAGACTATCCTGGATTATCTCTATGGGCCTGGTGTAATCAGAAAGGTCCTTAAAAGTGGAAGAAACTGGCAGAAGTCAGTGAAAGGAAGATGCGACTATAAAAGATTAGAAAGATGCAACATTGCTAGATTTGAAGGTGGATAAAAGGTGCCAGGAGCCAAGGAAGGGGGGTTGCTTCTAGAAGCTGGAAAGGGCAAAGAAATACTCTCCCTGCAGAGCCTCTAGAAAGGAATGCGATCCACCAACACGCTGACTATAGTTCAATGAGTCTCACTTTGGACCTCTGACCTCCAGAACAATAGATAAATTTGTATTGTTTGAGTACTAAGTTTGCAGTAATTTGTTAAGCAGCAATAGGAAATTAATAGAATTACTTACAAGAAAAAAGATCATTAAAGTTTGTAACAAATGTTTGATGGTTAAAAAACTGAAATCAAAATTACAACCAAAATACCTACACATGTCTATAATAGAGCTCATTCCATAAAAATAAAGGAAAATAAATAAAAATAAAACTTCCAATATTGTATTATGCTTTTTAGGCTCACAGTATTTTTCTTTTCAGGAACTATAAAGATGACACACAAAATTTACCATCACACAGAATTAACACAAAAAGTCGATTGTGGTAATGGATAATCACCCATTATCCCAAAGAAAATTACTCAATACAAGGACATTTTCTGAATTATTTTACAAAAGTTCTCAATTCTTCAGCTTCTCTCAGAACTAAAGTAGTCAAAACCTTATTTTGTACAGAGGTGATATAAAGACTGCCTTATATTAGAACTTCTTTCTTCATTTTCTGTTACTAAATTAGAAACATTCTGTAATGTATAATGTTTCAGAAGTCCAAGTCTTGAAAAACAGATATGATCTAACAAATTCTGTATGTGATAGATAATTTTATGTGTCAACTTGTCTGAGCCATAAGATGCCCAGATATTTGGCCAAATATTATCCTGGTTATATCTATAAAGGTGTTTTTTAGATGAATTTAACTTTTAAATCGGTAAACGGAGTAAAGCAGATTATGTTCGCTAAGGTGGGTGGGCCTTACTGAATCAGATGAAGTCCTGAATAAAACAAAAGACTGACTCTCCCTGGGATAAAGAGGAATTCTTCCTGCCCGACTCTCTTCAAGTTAGGACATCAATTTTTTCCTGCCTTCAGACTCCAATAGAGAAATTGCCCCTGCAGACTGCAGGTCTTAAGACTTGTCAACCTCCATACTTGCATGAAACAATATCTTATAATCTCTCTCTCTCTTTACACACACACACACACACACACACATACACACATCCTATTGATTCTATTTCTCTGGAGAACTCTAAAAACACACTGTGTAAGAAAAAATTATATTCTATGATCATTGAAAATTCTCTTATTATTAGGTACATCTACTTAAAGAAAAACAAAATACTACCATTCCCATCCAAGTAACATGTGCTCATTGTGAAAATAAAACAAAAGCAGAAAAGTCTAAAAATTGCCCCTAAGCTTGACTATCAAATGTAACTACTTTCTCTCTCTCTCTCTCTCTCTCTCTCTCTCTCTCTCTCTCTCTCTCTCTGTGTATATATACACACACACACACATATACACACATACACACATACTCATATACACATAAATATATATTGTTTCATTGTGTATTCAAAGGACTATGTGTTGTTGTGCATGCATTTGTGTGTGTGTTTACATTGTTTTATATCCTGCTTTCATCATTATTGACATACTTTGAGTATCCTTCATTTCAGTAAACATACTTCTATATCATTTCCATTGACTACCTGCCAATTTCCTATTGTTCAACATTTGTTTCTAATTTTTGATGTAATAAGCAATACATCCTAGTATGTATCAGGATGCATTCTTGGAGGTAGAATTCCTGTGCAAATATATTGTTGATATAAAATGCCAAATCAGATTAAACTTCTGGAGTGTGTCATCACTCAGTGACTGGCAAATTAACTTTTGGTAATGCCTTCCTTGAAGGCAAAATAAACTATAAGTCACAGAGGGGACATGGTACTCAGGATAAATTGCTCGTTGTCTTGGGAGAAAAAAAATCAGAAGAATTTTAAGGAAATGGAGGGAGAGATATAAAAACCAGCTTCACTAATGCCAGCAACTGGTTGCAAGATGCAGTTGCCAGTCATTTAAAAGGTGACCAGATTGCCTCCTGTTTGCTACTGGGAAGACCGTCTGGGTGCATTTTGGCTTTCGCACCAGCCAATTTTGAATCATTCACTCTGGCTCGTGCTGCATATTTCTCTTCATCCAGTCCCCTTCATACATCATACATCATGTGCTGGAACAAAATACTAGCCAGTTTCTGTGAGGACAGAGGCATTTAAAACCAAATAGCTAAATTTTGTGTTGCTTGTCATTAATTTTTAAGCATTTAAAATACCTCAATAAACATATCTTTTAAGTCAGTAGAATGCATGTTATATATTTATTTACATATATAAGAGATATATATCTTTACATAGAGGTGATTAATTTTTTATTTCTCCCTAGCAGGGATATCCAAAGACATTTAATCTATATTCTCTATTTTTCCCATGAATAAATTTGCCAATCTCTAGCAAGTGCCAAATGCAAATTTATTATAATTTTAAATTGGCTCTATAATGGGCTGAGTGACAAAACATATGATTTAATATTCTTCATTATGGTATTGTTTATGTTCTATTGGAGAGCTCCTTTATTACTATTTAACCACATTAAATTTCCCCAAGGAGTCTGATTATCCATTAATGCTTTAAATAGATGTGTCACCCTGGACTGACTAAAGGACTGAGTTTAATCTTTGACAGAGACCAGATGATGTTTGAGAAGGGAAGAGGGAAATATCTACTCCATGTAATTTGATTTATAAAGCACCTTAAGATGAGACGTAAGGAGTGAGAATAGATATTCCTTGAATTAACCAAAAATCATGTTGTAACTTGAAGCACAAGGTTAAATTGTTCTTAGCTTCTTCACCAGCCTATATGAAGATGATACACTTACACGCTTCAGGATCTGTCTTCATCACTAACAATACTAGTCTTTGGTAAAGTAGGACTGCTTCTCAAGTCTTATTAAACTTTGTTCTCTTTACTAAAGAAGCTAAATTTTATGTATAAAGCACAGAATAGTCATGAAGATTTATGTTGAATCATTATAGAGACACCGTATAAAGTCATTTTAAAAGTCAGAGTAAGAATTTATTTAGATTTTGAGATATTTTATTTGGCACAGCTTAAAAAAAATAAGAGCAAAGAAAATCTATCCTTTTAAATCATTCATTCTGAACTAAACATTCAATAATTCTTCTCAAGTAGAATACATTCCCTTGGCTTTATCTTTTTTTTCTTCATTATTTTTCAACGTAATTCAAACAGCATTTTTATTAGTCTAGAAACTAGGTTGGAAATTTAAGCCCTTAAGAATCCTGCCAATAAATCATTACAGATTTCCTATTTATGCTCCAGTTATCCATGAGGAATGAACAGCATTTATACAAATGTCACAATTTCATTCTGACATTCATTCAACATATATTTACTAGGAGAAGGTGTGGAGTCATCAGGAGATGATAAATGTGTATCATTTATCTCTTAAGAGAAAACGCAGATACCTTAGTAAGGCTATCTTTCTCTGCACCCTTATTTCTCAACTTTTCTCCCTTGTTTCCTGGCTTAAGCCCATTGGCCTTTCCAGTTCTTTCAATGCACTGTCCAAGATTTGAATTTCTTCTTGACATTGGCCCTTAGTACATCTGTTACCTTCGTATTGAATATCCTTACCAGCCAGCCCTCCAGTAGTTAACTCCTAATCAGCTAACTCCTCACCCGTCTTTTCTTCAAGGAAGCTTTCTTTTTTCCTCAAGTCTATATCAGATTCCCTGTTATATGCACTTTTTGCACGTAACATAATTATAATTATGTAAACATTAGAGTGATTATTTTGTTGACATCTATCTGTCTCCCTCTCTACCCATAAGCTTCATGAAGGAAGGACCATGCCTTCCTTTTGCAACTATTTTATTCCTATGGCCAAGAGTGTCCATTGGAAAATGAAAGACCTGGTAAAAAGAATACTTGAAGAATTGTTAATGAATTAAAAATGTAAGCAATTGCCACCAAATGTACAATGTAATTGGGAGTCAAGACTTGTATACATATACCCCAATAAATAAATAAATAAGCGAAGTAACAATTCAACTGAATGAGAAATGAGTGATGAATGATACAAATAATACAGGCTTGTAAGATTTCAGCCAAAGATGGCAGGGTGCTGTGGGACAAATGCAAGGAGATTGGGTTAGAGTGGAATCTGGTAAGATGTGGAGGATTTGCATAAGTGATAAAGAAAAAAAAAAAAATTCAGATTCTTCCTAGTGGGTTGCAAAATTCTACCCCAGCATTTGGAAGAAAGCTTTGAATAGAGAGAAACAGGAAGCCAGATCATTTAAAGATGGGTGACGGTAGGACAGGATTGAGTGTTCTGAGCTGGGAGCGGGTTGTTGAGTTGTCCAAATGGAGAAGCTGGAGGAGTAATAAATTTGAGAAGTTTCATTGAGGGGAGGATCAGGGGCAGCAATTGCATGTGTGTGCATGCGTGCACACACACACACACACACACACACACAAAGTGAACTTTATGACAGATTAGACTCAGAGAGTAAATAAAAGTAAAAAATGACCCCAAGAGTAGCATGATTGTTATTTTTCATTAAATATACTGAAATATATAGAATGTATATGTAAATTTCATAATATTGTACATTAACTCTGAAGAACTGTAAACGATTATTCATAAGTATCATTTTGCTTTAGCCTCACAACAACTGAAGGAGGCATTATTTTTGCCCAGAGAGTTGAAGCAATTGCCCAGAGTCATACCACTGAGTAAGGTGGCAAACTAGGATCCAGACCCAGGTTCTGTCTTCCATGCTCCATACACAGTTCTACATATGGCTCTCTACAAGTGTTTCATCTTTTCAGAGGCTGCTTTATATTAACCTCGTATTAATCTAATGCTACCTTCATGGTAGAAAAAAATGATAACGAGGCATGCTTCAATAAGATCTGCCTTAGAAAAAAAGATTCAAGTAGGTAAAGTTTGTGTCAGGCTATATTTAGGCAACTCTCCTAACTCTGACTCTCACTCAGTACTGCCTTGCAATCATTCTGACTGCTCTCACTCGAGCACCTCACCCTCTAAATACTTTTCCCATGCACTCACATCCTACATAGGCTATAAAGGTTCTATTTCAACTGTAGTTCTAGACAATAAGCAAGTTTCTAGGATCCATTCATTCAAAATAATTCTTTTTGGGATTAGGGTAGGGGCTAAATGTTATTGCTCGTTAATCAGTCTTTTCAAAAACCTGCATTTTAATGTTAAACTTTGATACTTTCGTTTAACAAGTTTCAATATTTGTAGGCACTGAAACTCCCATATTAAACATAGATGAGAATATTGCAGCTTTGGTTGACAGAATGTTAGTGGCTACTGCCTTCAATCCCAACAGCTGGAAAAAAAAAATAATAAGGCACATGGAAAAAAACAATTCTAGTTGTCAGAGTAATCCATTTAAAAGTCCACTGTTCTGACCCAAGGGAATGATTAACAGATTAATTTTAAACACTGGTAAGTCAGGATGAATAAATCAATGGATGGGAGAAATTACATAGACTCCCTTAAAAAGTAAGCCACATGGACAAGCACGCACCCTCCCCAGACAAGAAGATAAAGTTATATCTGGCTTGAATGTGCCCAAGGTATTGGTCCTCAGGCAGTTTAATCAAGAATTCATTGGACACAAGTTATTTGCTTGGTCTCAGACCCAGAATAGCCTCGAATAGCCTCTTTGAATTTGGATGATCAAAGGAGAAAATAGAGATTGATGACTCTTTCTTGGAAGCAGTTGGTTTAATTGCAGTGTGGTTGTGTTTCTTGATGCCACCTGGACTTGAAGTGTCCCACGCTGAGCACCAATGAAAAATGGCCTTTTCATTTTGCTTAGGATTCTCTCCTGATCCTTAATGCCTTCCTTAATTAAGGAGTAACTACCAAGGCGTGGGGGCATTTCTGGGGGATTAATGGCCAGCTGGGAGAGTTGATGGCCTGGAACCCTGTGGGGACTCATTAACCTCAGCCAGTCATTAATTCCTTAGGATCGGTTGGGGGGGGTTGGGGGGAGGGGATTAGGGAGGGGGCAGAACTCATTTGGTTGTATTTCCAAGAAAAATAAGAAGTTAGCTTTTAAATATGCATAGGCACAGAACCTCTCCCTCGGCAATACAGAATGCTGTCTCTAGCATTTCAACTGTGTTGTGCCATCAGGTCCCCATCTCATAGAGTCTTTTTGACCAGGGGTGCTAGTGTTAGAGAGAGCAGAGATAAATGAGACAGTCTCTGAAGTGGCGACTGAGACTAAGAGCCTGAGATATGCTAAATGATGAAGTTAAAAGGGTTACATTTCAGGCCAGCTGAGCCTCGCCCTTTTTGAATCACAGCCCTTAGACAGGCAATTAGGATGACACCAGTATATTTAATCTTGTGCTAGCCCTCTCTCCCTCCCTCCAGAGTATCCTCAAAAAAGCAGAAGATGTTTAAAAATATTACATGCTACTGAAGGTGGTAGAAATAAGACATCCTTTACGTGGTTAATAGGGGTTTAAATTGAAACAACCAATCTGAGAAGCAATTGGATACTAGTTATTGAAATTTTAAACCTGTGTGCCCTCTGATACAGGATTCCACTCCTCTGTAGCATTCCTGGAAAAACAATGCATATGTAGACAATGATGTTGTAGAAAAGGGAGTGATAGGCGAGCATGCTTACTGCAACCTTGCTTGTATCAGCCAAAAACTGTAATCAACTCAACATTCATCAGGAGGAGAATGGCGAGATGATAGCATATCTATATTATACGAGGCAGCAGTTCAAAGAATAAAAAACTACATATACAAAAGGTTCTTTATATCACTTAGAATAGGAAAAATCATGAAAGGGTGATATATATCTTATGATGCAATTTATGTGAAAATAACAGAAAATAATACTATATATTTTCTATAAATACACAGATTCATGTAAATGAGTAGAAAATAGTCTGGGAAAATAAAACACACAGATGAACACACACAGGTACACATACACACACACATTTACACACACCCTAGAGTAAAAACTGTGATCATCTCCAGAAGAATGGGATTGTGGGGATGTCAAATTTATCTCTATTTTTAAACTTTTTGTCCAAAGATAATATCCTCATTTAGTACTTTGTTATTTACAATTGATATTAGAAAGAAAGCAATATAATTAATGTAAGTTGGAACCAAGAAGAAGCCAGGTTTTGTAGGGCTCTTAAGTGCTTCGGGCATTATATGGCAGACAGGAGGTTGAGAATCTACATTTTTAGATGTACTTCACGAGATGGAATTTAGTGAATAGAAGATCCCGTTCTCCACCAGCAAGCCCTGATGCTGTTTGAATTGGGATCAGGAAAAAAAAAAAGTCCCATATACAAATATTGCCTGAAAATGACAATACAAAGTCACTACACCATGGTTATTTACCATGTAGCAGAAATTCATTGAATGAGGGGAGTTAATGCCTCTGTGAACATGTGTGGATGTCTTTTTTCATTTAGTTTCTGTTACCTTCTGTTCAGGAAAAGTTTTACTGATTTTACCTTTTGCGGCAATATTACACTGATCACCTTTAAATATGTTTAATACATCTTTAAAGTGAAGTAACTGAAAGAGAAAGTACAAAGGAAATAGTATGTGGATAAGTGAAGTTTGGTCATTATATCACTGCTCCTCCTGGTCTTGTAAGGATTTGATTCTTCTGGGGCCTCCTTCTGTATTGTCCTTTGCAGGACAGCAGGGCCACTATTGTATCTCCAGGACCTTACTTAGTGCCCAGGCCCAGGAAGTTGTCAAGAAATGCATGTTGATTAGGTGAATGACTGAAAGCAAAACAAAAGGAAAACTATGGATCATAACAAGAATGGCAGAGTGATTGGCTGGTGGCTGGTGACTCTGTTGGTACCTGATAGTGTGTGCCTGTGTCTGCTTGTGTGTGCAGAGGGGTTAGCATGGGTGGGTTAGGGAATGAGAGAGGTCAGGACCAAAAGTGGGCATCTCCGTCCTTGGAGGCACCCAATTTTGGCTTGATTATGTATCTAGAATGGCGGTTTTCAAAGTTTGTCCCAGGACTAGTAGCATCTCTATTAACTTTTGATTGTTAGAAATACAAATTCTTGGGCCCCGGCCCAGACCTAAAGAAGCAGAAAGTCTGGGGCTGGTGCCCTGAAGCCTTTTTATTTTTAGAGCCCTCTAGGCTTTTTTGGTGCACACTAAATTTTGAGGGCCACGGTCACATTGACAATTACACATAATCAAAGTGGTAAGAAGAATCAAACTCAATTTGATGGGGTTTGGAGGCCAGAGATTAAGTACTTTTAGTTATCAAAACGGTTTAAAAATAGTTCAAAATGGTGAGTTTAGAAAAAGTCGAGAGACACTCCTTTTTGTAACTCTATGTATTTGCTATCTGCAAATAAAAATAACATAATAACCCCATCTTCACCTTTTTGAATAAATGCCAAACTCTCTTTCTCAAGCACAGGAAAATAAGCACTTTGACACTTCCTTGGTTTTAAATTCTAACTCATTCTTTCTCAATTAGCAAACCTAGACTACAGATCAAAGCAGGCAAAGGCATAAATTCCACCCAATTAATAACATTACTGCCTGAAATACTTCATACTGAAGACCCCAAATCACTCACATTTTATATTATTTGGGATAACCTTGGTTGGAGTTTTCTCTTTCACCATCCCGAAAGAGAGCACAGAAGATAAAAAAATAAAAAATAAATAAAAATAGAGAGCAGCTTGTCCAGACAGAGTGAAAAAGCCATTTCGAGAGCCCTTATAAGCCTATTTAACATTTTCTTCGAAGGCGTTCCCGCAACAATTATTACAGCTCATTTGCCTGCAAATGTGCTGTCTGTTGTTAATCAGTCAGTCATTAACCTCGGCAATATCCACGTGTTGTCACCATGCATTTCAGAGAGGTGAATGAAGATGGGCGGGTGGCCTGTAAGAGCTTCTTAAGCTTAAAGAGCCCATTACACTATTCTTTCAAGTAAACTAGCCTTCAAAACAAAGATTTTTATATTGGGCACTCAACACTCTTTCCTACGCTTTTCCTAGGGACCTTTATTTAGGTTCATGCCCACAGTTTACTCTGATTGCCAAGGAAATGGTGGCAGAGACCACATAACACACTGCAAAAAATTGGAGGATTAGAACAGAGACAAAATTCAGTGGAAGGTCTACAGTTTAGGGTCTGAAAGAGCAATTGCTCTTGCCTTGCTCACTAGCAGAAAACCTGAGCCTCAGAGCAAGAAGCCAGGAGAGGCCAAAGGGGGGCCATTAATTATCCAGAGAATAAACTCTAATGTCCTTGGACTGTAG
Source organism: Galeopterus variegatus (assembly GCF_000696425.1). Lineage (NCBI taxonomy): Eukaryota > Metazoa > Chordata > Mammalia > Dermoptera > Cynocephalidae > Galeopterus > Galeopterus variegatus. The sequence goes on along the minus strand of NW_007729514.1, from coordinate 140,595 downwards.
TTTTTCTCCCTAAAGTAGTCATTTAGAAATCTTTGTGGGTGCTAGGCCTTCTATCAATCTACTCAGAGGCCCATGCACTCTCCATACAGCACCTGGTCCTCCAGTGCCTGTCTTCCTATACGATCTCATGCAATGGGCGAAGGCTCTTAAGAGAGGATAGATGAATTGAACTATGTGCTACTCTTCAAAAAGCAGTAAATACTCTGAAATAATATGCAGAAGTTTGTATCACTGGGAATTTTTCTGAGGAGACAGCCATAGCTTTCATCAGATTCATGATCAAAGTAAAAATTCACTAGATAAACTTCCCCAAATTCAATTTTAATGTGTATATATCAACTGTGATTAAATGTACTTTTATATCTAGCATATTGAGTCACATGGAATGACCATTTTTATAGGTCAAACATAGCTGAGTACCAGAAATCTCAGTTGGTTCAACCTAGTAACTAAATAGACATTTAATAGAAACTTACAAGTAAATGAGCAAGTATATATTAAATCAGTTTTTATAAATGAAAATAACATTTCAATATAACTTATACAAACAGTATATTTAACAGTGTAATACTTAAGTTTATATGAGTAAATCTATGTTAAATGTATTTGTATATGGCTGTGTTTCACATATGGACAAGCAGTTATTAGAGTTTTGTTATGTGTAATACCAGATACACAGGCATTTAGAAGGTAATAAAAACACTTTGGAGGCTTTATGTGCCCAACTATTGGTCTCCGGGCTGATTGGGTGAGAATTTTTTCTTTTCCAGAGTCTTATTTTTAAAGGGCATAATGTAAATATAGAGGCACCAAAATAATAAATCTCCAATAATGAACAGGTCTCATCCTGCTAAGACCATGGCTACTTTATCTTCTAAATGTTTAAAGACATCATTTTTATACAGAGCCCCGTTAAAAATTATAACCTCACGGAAAGGCCTGAAAATACACTGGGAGTGTAGAGATCTGCCTAATAAAGTCATTATTCTATGAGGGCAGACTGCCCCCTCTCTCCCCCACCCATCTTCCATACTCCCTTCTTCTGTTATGGCAATTTACATACATAAAGCTATCAATTTAGTTAATTAGGCTTTAAAACTGCTATTTAAATAAGGATGAAACTTTTTTCTCTGATAAAGCGACGCAAATAAATTATTGCTGTTGTCATAGATTGCCTAGCTGAGACTTTGCTAGAAAGCTTCAAAGTGTAACTTTGATGTGAAAAGAGTCTTAGGAAATATGCATATAAGAAACGATTTTGAAAAGGGAAGCTTTAAGGCAAAGTCTTAAGAAAATGGAAAAATACAGTGAGCCAGAACCCCACCTTTATTGGGTGGCAACTTAAGAAATTCAAAGAAGGAAGATTTTCCCCTTTGGTTAAAAATGATTGTAACAAAAATATATCTTTTGTTCTCAAAATTCCAGATCCTCATTGTTTCCAAACGTGGAACTATAGAAAATGTTGTGAGTATTTGTGGATTCTGAGAAGTGCAAATAAAAAAAAAGGAGCTGAACCTATTATTGTGGAAGATACTGCATGCTTAAGGGGTTCAAATTGGACTTGTGTAAGTTGCTTCTAGTTGATAATTGATCAATCAGATATGAGAATAAAATCTTTTCAGTTAAGATTTCAGAAAAAGAAAAATATTCCTTTTTGATGGTTCTTATGCACTGGTTCTTAAACCCCAACATCTGACATAGGAAACTTTGCCACACAGGCCAGTTCGAGAAGCCCCTAGGGGAGGGAGAGCAGTAGACTTGAGCAAACCAGGATTAAATGGTGCCTCAGCTTCTTTCCCAGGTGTGTGGGGCAAACACCCCAATATAATGCTTTCATTTTTTTTTTCCTGAACCTATTATCGTAGAGCTAATGTGTTAAATTAATGATGAATGAATTGGTCTCCCTAAAACTTAATTTTTTATTCTATTCCTTTTAAAGACAGTGGATAATTTAAAGCAAAAGCATGAAAATTTTGCTTACTCATTTCTCTTTGCAGGTAGCCACTCCAACAAAGATATTATCAGATGAATATATATATATACATACATACACACATACGCACACACGTATATATTTTTTTCTGTAGCTGCATACTTTAGTCCTGATGAAGACTTAACAATTTGTCATCCAGAGGCAGCCTTAAATTTCTGCTAGAAAGCAGTGTCTGATAAACACCTTCTATTGCCAACAGGAAAGCAGAGGTAATCTTTAAAAAATAAATAAATAAATAAAACTCTAAAAAAGCTCAGGATGACTTGATAAGGATAAGACGCTCTTAAATGAGAAAGTCTTCCCTGGGAACTGAGACTAAGACACCACACAGTTCCCATCAAATTAAAATGCTAATAGAGAGGGTGGCAGGCTTCTGTATCTCAGATCAAGTTTTAGTTTTCTTTGGTTTTACTTTCTGTCAGGGTTATTCTATCATAATGTATCAGGAAAAGCATTGCACTCACATCAAATCAAATCGTTAATGGAAAGGGTGGCAGCCTAAAGTACTCTTGATCAACTGCTAATTTTGTTTTATTCTTCTTCCTCTTACAGCTATTCTCTGAAATGAATAACTTTGCATTCAAAAGAGGTTTTTGAGAGAAGCTGGGCACTAAAACAGATTAAGATGAACTGAAGACACAGAAAACCATTATGTTCACAGAATAAACAGTTTTAGTCATTTAACGTTACAATAAATGTATTTGGCTCTGACGTACTGCTTTTACCACTAAAAAATCTCTGGTTAAATGTGCACATCTCCACACTGGGCCACTGATACCGGCAGGACAGTCAAAGGTGACAGTCCCACTTTCAATCTTGAATTTGTTATTCTGAGGAGCAGACAACTGCTATAAACATCTCTGTATTCAAAATGGAGAGGAAGTGAATTTAGTACTGCTGAGAAATGTCAGATTTACTGCTTTAAGGTTCAAAGTAATCAATTTATCCAGAGGATCAGGGAAGGAGCAAGAAAGGCAGATTCCGCCCCATTACTGGCCTTGCCTTTGATGGCTGGAGCTCTGGGGAACAAAGGTTTGTCAGCTTTTGCCATACTCAGTCCTTGGGGATCTGTGCTCAGAGTGAAAATTCAGAGCCCTGGCTGCCCTATTGGAAAATGAGGGGGATGAATATCCAGCAGGGATGTGGTGAGACAATCAATTGCCATCCAATGTTCATTCATTCTTTCGAATAGAAAACATTACTTCCAAGCACAGTGTAAAGGAAAACAAGACCAAGAACAGCAACAAAAAGCTTTTTGATAAGCTGCTGACAGTGTGGATTTGGGTGGTGTTTTATTTACTCTGGATTGGCTTTGCAGCTCATAAGATATCTGCTATGTGACTCTGTGATGTGTTAGGCATTTACCTTCAGAAAGAAGTCCAGGAATGTAAGGCAATGGAAAGAGAAAGAACTGAAAACTATGAGGGTATTTTAAAAAGTTCATGGAAAAATAGATTAAAAGATAATACGGATCTTTTCCACATATTTTTTGAAGTACCTGTGTCTTGTTAACACTTCCCTACCTAATGAAGAAGACACGACAGCAACTGAAAAATCATCAGACTCTCTTCTTGGGTTTCACAGAGAAGCACAAAGCCTCGCTGATAGTCCAAAAATAATTTTTAAAAATATTTCTGGATCTTTCTCCATAATAAACGCCTTGAAAATTCTCTTCTTATGCCTCTATTTCTCTCTCCAATTAATAATCTGGCCTTAATTATTGTAAACCATTCTTGCTGTCAGAACTTGTTATGGAGTAGTGATTTCATTCTACTGTGGCTCAGATGTTGCTTTTTCATCTTCATGGTTTCCAAAATAATCACAGTATTTTCAGTTTCTTATCTGAAACAAATACATAAGTTTGGTCCCCATTTTCCAATGGTATTAATGAGAATACTCATCTGTTTCAGCATAGTGATTGGGTCTGATAATTGAAAATAAATAGTCAAACAAATAAAACTAAACCACAAAAAACCCTTAAAGATATATGTGTGTGTGTGTGTGTGTGTGTGTGTGTGTGTGTGTGTATATATATATATATATATATATATCAAATAAATGAAATGGAGGAAAACTGGGAACGATAAAATATTACCAGAGTGAATGTTTGATACCTGAAGCTGGAATAATAAATGGAATACATTATTCACAATTTGAGTATGGACATATAACATATGCACAGGGGCAAAATAGAATTTTAAAATGCGGACTTTCTGATGGGAAAACTAATGATCTATTAAGAAGTTCTCAAGTGCGGGAATCCACAATTACAATGATAGGTAATGCAGCTGTTAAGTGCTATGTGGTTCTGGGCAGAAAGATTTCTGGGGGGAGTGAAATTGGTACCATTTCAGGAAGAGAAGCAGACCTCTGTCAATATTCAAGTCCATTCATCCTAGACGGCTCTGATCTCTCCTCCCTGCAATCTGGCGCTTGGTAAGTTTGTTCTCCAGAATCTCATTGAAGCTTCAGTCTCCTTCCCTAATGAAATGCTTGTCAGCTGAGGCACAGGAGATGTCTCCCCAGAGTCTTGATTAACCTTTGCATTCAATGAGCCTCTAGAATTTTTCACCCCAGAGATATGGTTCATGATGAGTCAGTTTATTTTTGGAGTTTATTCCTGATCTGGTATATCCATATATTTGTGTATCTATTTATCTAAGTTTTCAAATGAAGAACAGAACTATCTGCTTGAGTTTAAGTGTTCATATATAAAATAACCCTAAACCACTTGTATCTAAAGCTTTTTTTTTTTTTTTTGATAGGATAGTAGAGAAAGAGAAATCTGCTTTTGAAATATCGGTTTTGATCAATTTTATATTATCCCTTTTCCAGGTCTCTAATGTCTATTTCAAGGGATGTTTTAACACTTTAAGTTTTACAGCACCTCATAGCTGATAATGAAGACTTTCCCAGTACTATTTCTCCTTTGACACCTGAATTCCAAACTGAGATTTAAATATATAGTAATTATGAATAATATCACAGACGAATATTACATTAGAGCACAGAGCATATAAGACATCACAAATTCCTTTGTTAATGCTAAATTCCCAGCCAGTGGATACTAGAAATCGAGTTTCTCTTTTCTCTCTTTCTTTATGCTCAGTGGATTTCTCATAGACTTTTCTTTAAAGGAAAATCTAAAGAGAATATGTCAGCATCAAATAAAATCGCTACTTTGTGTCCTATGGATTTAGATTATCTGGCACAGTGGCTTTAAAAAAATTTGAATATTTTAAAGGAAGGATATTCAGTAGAAAATAACTTTTGATAGGTACATAATACCAAACTTTAATCATTCTTGTGTTTCAATTTAAAAACAAGTTCAGGGATAAGTCTATTCTCTTCCAAAAGGCAAAGCAATAATTTTAAATACAAAGCATACAAGAAACCTTTCATCTATAGTCTTAGATTGTCTAGGCAGCACATAGAATGCTTTGTCCAAAGCATTGATCAGGCATTGTGAGGTTTCGGAGATGAGTATGACAGAGCCCTTAGAAGACAAAATATTTTGATTAAAAATAAAAAAAAAAAAACACAAAAACAAAACCACAAAAAACAGCTAATTTGGAAGCAGACTGCAGATGCAGTGAACTCATACCTTCAGATACAAGAGCTAGGTTCTCAATTCAACAAGGCAAGTTAAGGCAAACCACTACTTTTCAAAATTATCCTTGCAACTTCTTTAAATCTGGGGGACCTGGGCTCTGGGCAAAAAGCTGAGAATTAACAGTATTTTGATTTCACTTTTCCCTGAGACTTTTCTATCCTCAAGGGTGGTAGAGGCCCAAGACTACTTTGAAATGAGGAGAGAAGAGAGAGATGAGGAGAAGGGAATAAGGGAAAGGAGGAGGGATATAGAATTGAGATGGGAGGGGCTAATGAGATTTATCACTCTCTGTCTTTCATTTTTCCAGGAATGCATAGTTTGAATTCTCATAAGTGAGGGCATGGTGTACCTCTACTCTGTCTCTGATAGTTCTAACACTTACTGAAGATGGGACTCAATCACAGCTTCAGATGTTACCTTGGGTGCTATAAACCATGAGGTGCCCATGCATTTGCATTCATGAAGAGAAACCCCCATGAGAATGTAGTTGCTCCTAGTAGTGGCTGGTTCTTAGTGTGTGGGAGAAACTCCAGGGCTACAGCATCTGCTTCCAGAGGTTAGGGGTATTAACTGGTTCTTTCTTGTATGTCTTTCCCTTGTACCCATCCCTTACTCTATCCTCATCCCTCCAACATTTTCAATTTATTATCAAATAAACCTACCTTTGGATGCTTTGGCCAACCATTTTTCATCACCACTACCACTCAACAGACCATATAATTTCTGAGGATATCATTAACCCAGGCTTCAATGTACAGAACACGCAGAGAAAGTGAAATAGCAAATGTATTTGTAAGACCTCTATTCCCTTACACAGTAATGGCTTAACACTTTGGCATTAATTCCATTTGTCAAGCTGTAAGATAAATATATGCACATCAGACACTTTCCAAGCATTATTCAAAGGGCAGACAGTGAAGACCACTATTTAAATGGGAAATGTGTCCATTTGTTTCTGAAAACTAAGCAGAGCTTCACAATTCACAAAGCATGTCAATCCTTTTAAAGAGACAGTGCAATTTTCAGAACAACATAACTGCTGGCTAGGCTAAATCTCCCTATAAGAACAACAATAATATTACTAAAAACTCTAAAATCCTAAAGCAAGGTAGATACATCATATTGTTTGGTAATAAAAAGTTAAAAGTCAAAATACCTAAAGCCCTTACCAATAATATTTGTACTTAAGAATTTTGTGTATCTCTCTCAGGAGGTTCATCTAATATTATTCCATAGTTTCTAACCTTGGGCAAACTGCATTAAGTCTTCCTTCCAGTGAAGCTTTTTACATGCAATGATATTCACACATAGATAAATTATCACATCTTGAAAGAGATTTCCAGATTTTCCCTTATGTCTCTTGCTTGAATTGATCTCTATTTATATTGCAATGCCAGGTTGACTCTCTCCTTTAAAATGATTTCTTTTCCCCTCAGCTTTCCAAGAGGTCTAACACATTAAATACTAACGTATGACTTCATTTAAGTACTTGCATTTTTCTTCGAGAGATTTACTACAGCTAAACAGGAATCACCAAAAAAAGTATAGAAATTTTGAAACACTAGCCTATACACAACTTTACTATGCATAGAAATAAATGCATTTTTTTTTCCAGGAAAGGAGACCTACAGCATCATTTATATTGTCAAAAAATTCCATGCTGTAGTAAAATGGTCAAGAAAAACATATCTAGTCCAATTTTGTAATCCTCTTCACCTCATTCCTTCTGACACTCTGTTAAACACTCACTCACTGCTCTGCTTAAGTCTCTCCAGATGATTTCTCATCTTACTCAGAGAAAAATAAAAAGTAATTAACTAAGAGTTTTAAGGCCCCAGTGACCAGGCACCCCCATCTATCTGGCCTTTGTACTTCCTGTTTCTTCAGACTGGAAAGTTCTATCACCACTTGTTCCCACATTCCCTTCCATTCTCTTCTTATTTGTCATTTGCTCAAGGAAGCCTTTCCCAACAACCCATATTGTCCTCTTTCCCTAGTGCTCTTTCACTCCCTTGACATATAACAAATAATTATTTACTGACTCAGCTGATTTTCCAGCTCCTAGAACAATGCATGGCATAAAACAAGCATTCAATAAGTACTTACTGAAAAATCCTTAAATTAAAAAATGCAGCATATCTCTCATGAAAACAGTTGAGGAGACTAAAAACTTGTGGAGATAAGTGTTTTTGCTTGGTCATCATTCAAGTGCAATCAGAGCCAGAATAAGATTGGAGGTAAACATGATTCTCTAGTCGGTATTCTTTCTATTACATCATACCTTCCATAGAGCTTATTTTAAACTATAGGAAGGGAAAACAGGCGTGAGTAGAACAAATGGCATTCTAACTTTAATTTCTTTTACAGGTAATGGATGCTATTGTTTCTATCAAAAAAAAAAAAAAAAAAGAGAGATAGCTACCAAACCTGGAATGACTGAAAATAAAGAAGCATGTCTGAAAGGTGCCAACTGAAGTAAATAAGGCAATAAAAGCTACCCTTTCAGACTATTTTCTGAATTTAGTTACCTTCAGCTTTATATTCCCTGTGATAATATAAGGCCCATGAAGTCAAGGACTTTGTTTTCCCATAACCTAGAACACTATGCATGCCACATAGTGCATGTTCAATAAATATCCAATGGATTAAGTTAAAGCACATATTGTGTAACAGGAGGGTACTGTACTAAGCAACACAACATCTCACATACTCTTACAAAAATCCAACAGGAGGTTTCTACTATTATTCCCATTTTATGAATAGGAAACTGAGATTAGGCTCAGAGAGTTTGAAAAGAGTGCTTCTAAGAACTTCCAGCCCATCTGCCTGCCTGCCCACCCCAACTGATGGCATGTTGCAACCCTGCTGGCTCCTGGGAATAGGACTGCCTAGCTGCCCACCCAAGAGCACCTACTGCTGCTGCAGACTTGGGTGCCATGCAAGTGGTCCAAAACAGCCACTGCCACAACAGCTGTCACCACAAGGGCAACTCGCTGCCACACCAGCAGCCACTGCAGCCTTATAGGTGGCTGCTGACCATTCATAGACAGAAGGAGAGCCACCCATGGAGCCTGGGGAAAGAGCTGAGTTAGTGCATATCTGCGATCCAGTGGCCCAGCCCACAATGGGAATTTCACTGCCATATGCAGTAGCACACCTGGGGGTTGGAGGTATGTGCACAGCCCGTGGGACTGCTTTGATCCAGGGAGAGACACACGTAAAACCCCTTAAGAGTATAGAAACCCAGGATAACTAAATAAAGTAAGGAAGAAAATTCCCAGTCACTACCAACCCATCCCCCAACCAGGAGAATCAAGGTCCCAGGAAGATCCTATGCCTATGGTAAAGAGGAAAGAGAAAACCTTCCCAGGGTCACCCATTCAAACTAAGGAGCACCAGTATACCTCAGTGCACCGATTAGAGCAATGGGGAGCTAACTGGTGTGCCAACAGGCCTGCCCTAGGTCACAAATAGCAACAAGGCACCCAGGCACTTCTCCCAAGAACTCGAGAACTTGCCCACATCCTGGATGAACCAACATAGTGTCATCAACCTTAGCAAGGAATCACTAAGTACCAAAGTGACTAGGCCACAAAGGCACTCACATGCAATTCCAACACTGAATTCAGCTGAAGTATACACACAGAGACTGCACTACTGTGTCTACCTGGAACCAATACTTAACATCACAGCAATGTTCAAATAAAATACATCTACAAGAGGAAGTCTCTCCTCAAAGCCCACTCCAAAGTAACAGAAAAAGCAATTGCTCTACCAGATTACTAGACATCAACATAGAGATACTAGAAATACAAAAGAAAACAACAACAACAACAAAAATAACAAAACAAAAAACACAAGAAAACATAACACCACCAAGGGAATATAATAATTCTCAAGTGACAGACCTTATACAGCAGGAAGAACTTGAAATGAGTGAAAAGGAATTCTTAGCAATAATCTTAAGAAAATTTAATGAAATACAGGGAGACTCAGTTACATGACACAATGAAATGAGAAAAGGTATCCCGGATCTGAAGGAGGAAAAGTACAAACAGATTAATGCTTAAAAAAGAATGTAGCAGAACTGCTAGAGCTGAAGGATTCATGGAATGAAACAAACAAACAAACAAAAAAAACCCCAAAAAAACAAACAAACAAGGAAAAAAACATAACTGAGAGATTAAGTAGCAGGTTAGAGCAAGAAGAAATAGTTTCTAATCTTGAAGATGGTCTTTTTGAAATAAACCAGGCAGACAAAAAAAAAAAAAAAAAGAAATCTAAAAAATGAAGAAAACCTAAGAGAGCTAGCAAACAACCTCAAGTGCACAAACATCCAAATCACAGGTGTTCCAGAAAAGGAGGAGAAAGGAAAAGGCATTGAAAACCTATTCAATGAAATAATAGTGGAAAATTTCCCAGGTACAGGGAGAGATATGGATCTTCAGATCCAGGAGGATCAAAGATCCTTGAAAGATTCAATCCAAAAAGTCCTGTCTGAGACACGTTGTAGTCTAACTGGCAAAGCTCAAACACAAAGAGAACCTTAAAAACAGCAAGAGAAAAGCATCAACTCACCTATAAGGGAATCTTCATCAGACTGACAGCAGACTTCTTAAAAGAAACCCTAAAAGCCTGAAGACAAGGGGATGATATATTCAAAATACTAAAAGAAAAAAGCTGCTAGCACAGAATACTATACCCATTAAGGCTATCCTTCAGAAGTGAGGGAGAATTGTATATTTCCTAGACAAACAAAAAGTGTGGGAGGTCACCACCACATGGCAAGGCTTACAAGAAATCCTCAAGGGAGTATTGCATTTTGAATCTCCAAAACAATAATCATTACCAGGAATACACAAGATAGAGCAAAACCCACTAGGACAACAAAAATGCAAATGAGAAAGAAACAGAAATTGTACTTAACTCCTCAAGAAAAAAAAAAAAAAAACTACAAACAAGGAAAAAAAAAAAACCCAGAACAATAAAAGGGGAAAAAAGGAACAAAAGATATTCAAAACATACAAACATGGAAAAAAAAAAAACCCAGAACAATAAAAGGGGAAAAAAGGAACAAAAGATATTCAAAACATACAAACTACCAAAATGGAACCAAGAGGAAACAGAAAACCTGAACAGACCAATAACAATCAATGAGATTGGAACAGTAATTAGCAGTCTTCTGATAAAGAAAAGCCCAGGACCAGATGGCTTTACTGTTGAATTCTACCAATAAAGAGGAATTAATATTAATTTAAACAGGAATTAATATCAATTCTCTCCAAATTATTCTCAAGAATTTGGAACAGAGGCTATTCTCCCAAACTCATTCTATGAGGACAGCATCACCCTGATACCAAAACCAGAGAGAGATACAACAATAACAAAACTACAGGCCAATATCTCTGATGAACATAGATGCAAAAATCCTCAACAAAATATTAGCAAACAGAATACAGCAACACATCAAAAAAATTATACAACATGATCTGGTGGGATTCATTCCAGGGAAGCAAGAAAAGTTCAACATATGAAAATCAATAAATTTGATGCACGAGATCAACAAAAGCAAGGACAAAAAACACATGATTATCTCAGCAGACACACAAAAAGCATTTGACAAAATTCAACATCCCTTTATGATAAAGACTGAACAATTTAGGTAGAGAAGGAAAGTATCTCAATACAATAAAAGCCATACATAACAAACCTACCACCAATTTCATCCTGAATAGGGAAAAGTTGAAAGCATTTTCCTACAGGAACAAGACAAGGATGCCCACTCTCACCACTCCTATTTACTGAAGTATTGGAAGTACTACTCAAAGTAATCAGGCAAGAGAAAGAAAGGGCATTGAGATTGGAAAAGATGAGGCCAAATTTTTCCTATTTGTATATGACATTGCCATATATATAGAAAAGCCTAAAGATGCTACCAAACAAACAAACAAAAACCTCAGAGTTAATAAACAACTTCAGAAAAGTTACAAGATACAAAATCAATGCATAAAAATCAGTAGCATTTTTATACTCCAAAAATGAGCTAGCAGAAAAAGAAATCAAGAAAGCCAGCCCATTTAAAATAGTTGCCCAAAAAGTAAAATACCTAGGAATTAAGTTAACCATGGAGGTAAAAGATACCTACAATGAGAAGTTCAAATCACCCTTGAAAGAAATTAAAGATTGCACAAAAAGGTGGAAAGACGTTCCATGCTCTTAGATTAGAAGAATTAACATTGTGAAAATGTCCATACTACCCAAAATCATCTACAGATTCAGTGCAATCCCTATCAAAATACCAATGCTATTCTTCACAGAAATAGAAAAAAACAGCCCTAACATTCATGTGGAACAACAAAAGACCTCAAATAGTCAAAGCAATCCTTAGTAAAAAATAAATAAATAAATAAATAAATAAAGCCATATCCATATTTAGAAGAGTGAAACTAGACCTGTACCTCTTGCCACATACCAAAATCAACTCAAAATGTATTAAACACTTAAATATAAGACCTGAAACTATAAAACTCCTAAAAGAAAACATAGGGAAAATACTTCAGGAAGTACGACCGGGTAAAGACTTTATGAATATGACCCCAAAAGTACAGGCAACAAAAGGAAAAATAAACACATGGGATTATATCAAACTAAAAAGCTTGTACACAGTAAAAGAAACAATTAACAGAGCAAAAAGACAACCTACAGAGAGAAATATTTGCAAACTATGCATCTGGCAAAAGATTAATATCCAAAGTATACAAGGAACTCAAACAACCTAACAGTAAAAAAAGAAATAACCTGATTAAAAAATGGGCAAAGGAGCTGAATAGGCATTTCTCAAAGGAAGGGATACAAATGGCCAACAGACACATGAAAAAATGCTCACCATTACTCAGCATCAGGGAATTGCAAACCAAAACCACACTGAGATATCATCTCACCCAGTTAGACTTGTTGTTATCACAAAGACAGATAATAACAAATGTCTGTGAGGATGTGGAGAAAGGGGAACTCTCCTGCACTGTTAGTGGTACTGTAAATTGGCGCAACCATACTGGAAAACAATATGGAAAATCCTCAAACAACTGCAGATAGAACTGCCATACAACCTAGCAATTAAACTGCTGGGTTTTTTTTTTTTTTTGTCTTTTTTCGTGACTGGCAACGGATCGCAACCCTCAGTGTCGCGCCCGTACCGGACCGGGACCAACCATGGGATTGCAACCTTCGGTGTTGCTCCCGCCCCTCGCTCAGCCAGTGAGCAGCTGGTCTGTATGTGGGATCCGAACCCTCGGCAGGAGCGCCACCACGCTTCCCAAGCGGCGCACTATAGCAGTGCGCCACCGGGCCGGCCCAAACTGCTGGGTTTAAGGAATGGAAAAAATCCTGTCAAAGGGATACCTGCATTCCCATGTTTATCACAGCTCTATTTACAATAGCCAAGAGTTGGAACCAAAATAAATGTCCATTGTTGGATGACTGGATAAAAAAACTGGTATATTTACATAAAGGAATACTACTCTGCCATAGAAAAGATTGAAATACTGACATTCACAGCAACATGGATGAGCTTGGAGAAAATTACGTTAAGTGAAATAAGCCAGGCACAGAAAGAGAAATACCACATGTTCTCATTCATAAGTGGGAGCTAAAAAAAATAAACAAAAAAATAAAAGAAGAAAGAAAGAAAGATACAACAATATAGCAATACATTGAACTTTCAGAAGGAGAGAATAGAGCTGAAGCCACCAGAGGTAGGAAAGCGGAGGGGAGGGTGATAAGGGAGGAATTTTAAAGGGCCACGAAAATCGATTATATTGTATAATGTTGAATATACTAATTATCCTGATTCAAGCGTTACATATTACACACATATTAGGGTTTGTTATTCTATGTTGTACCCCACGGATATGTACCATCTCTATGTTTTAATAAAAAAAAGAACCTCCCCAGTTTCATCTTCTGTTTGTCTAACCCTGTAAGAAAATGTCCCAATTTACAGTATATAGTTTTGAATGGATTGCTATTTTTTTCCTATTATTTCATGTGAAATGTAGGAACATTTGTGTAGGTAAGAGATACAGGAGCCCTCTTTCGTGATGAAAAACTAGAAAATAATCTGATGATATTTCTTACTTTGGTGCCTGAGGGTCAGCAATCAGCCTGCTTTTCATTCTCCATTTAAACACTGGTTGTCTAAGGAGATTACACCCTAAACAATATTGTTACACACCAGAACAACTAAAACACAAACTGCCTGGGCTAAAACAGTCTAATGTATGTAAAGCATTATGCTGTCAGCTCTAAATCCAAACTTATTTCTAGAGTTGCAATACAAAGTCAATATTGGGACAAACATCTAAACTGAAAGTTAGAGGCTACTGAGTGTACATACTCTGCAAGGAATTTTCATTTTAATCTATGCTACATATTTATATCTGATAAAATTCTTAATTGAAAACTCTCAAATTCATTATTATGTGTAGCACACATGAAATGCAATCATCAATAGATTTGAGCGATCAATATTATTATAATAACTGAAAGCAAAACAATTATAAAATATATAAACCATCGAATATCACTTTTTAATCCAATTATTAGTGTCTCTGAAACCTGCTTTGCTTTGGTTCTGTAGATAATATATAACTATGTCTCATGTCACAATAACAGTAATGGTATTATCTTCTCTCTTTTAAACTCTAAATTGCTGCAATTTTTATGAAATGTATTATTTTTCATATCTTAAGCACCCTATTAAATTGTGACTGGATCATCATGGCATTTCTCATACACCATGCATTATGCAGGGCAGATGTTCAATAAATATTTTTTGAATAAAAGAACATATATCTAATACAACAATTACTAATATGCAAAATGTACAATACACATGTGTAGTGACAAGAGTTACATGATTGTTGCTGGATGCTGGTCAACTTCATGGATGACTTGAAGACTTCCACTGGCTTCTTACTGCAAACCAAATGAGGTTCAACCAGACAGCCAAAAGCCTGCAAGACCTTGATGGAAGTAGCTTGATGGGACAACATGGTACCAGCCCAATAAAAGTACACACAGAGTTTTTCTGAAAGTAGGATTTTGGACCACCTTCATTAGAGTAAACTAGGGTACTTATTTAAAAAGCAGATACCTGGGCTCCAGACCTACTGATTCAGAATTTTTTTTTTTTTTTTTTGGAACACACTAACAAACAAAAGTATCCAAAGTGATTGTAGGCCCTATGAAGATTAATGCTCACTATTCTAGCCACTTTCTCAAGGGAGATGTTAGGGCATTTTTGAGCAAGTTTGAAAAACAAACAAAACAACAAAAAATCCCCTTGTGGAGCTCCTCCTTTGTTTAGAGGATTAGAAAAAATGCCTCTTGAGGGTAGACATAACCATGTTAGATTTTGAGTTGAGAGACATGAGTGCATCTAAATTTAAACCCATTGCCACCATTCTACCATTCTACTTGCTGCTTTTGTGCAGAGCGTAAACTGAATAACTGTGTGTGACGCTTCTGAGTAGTCTGCTAAACACCAAAATATATAGCTACCGTATCTCCAACCAGAGAAGATACCTGAAGATTTACTATGTGCCCCAAGCCCTCAACCTAAAAGCAGCCTTTTTTCTCTCTACTAGAATTCCAGAGAACAACAACAACAACAACAGAAGCCCAGTAGATTTCAGATCTGTGAAAGCATTTTCTGCTGGAGAGGTTATTAAACACCACGGTAGGAAGGTAATAATGCCTAAATGTCTGGGGTGGGGTAAATGACCTCCTTACCAAAAGCCAGACTGGGAAATTTGGGACAGAATAATGTCTCAAATTCCCTTGAAGCCACAGGAGTTCACAATTGTATTACCTAAGGATGCAAAAATATTTGGCACATGCTGGATTTAGGCAATTCCACTATAGCCTAAATGGCCTTTAAGATGCAGAGAACTTTTAAAAATCCTTCTCCATGAACATTTAATATTTGAAATCATTTGAGATGAAAACATAATACCCAATTGTTACAGCTTCATGAGTGATCTCTTACTTGCCTTATTATGGCAAGCAGTGCTGTCAATAATAAAACATTTTCAAAAGATTAACTTTACACGATAAGAGCACCTGGCCAGCCCCAAGATCCTTTAAAGTGTGTTATGTATTTTGCAACACTGAGTGACCAGCAACTCATTTTAATATTTACAGACAAAATGATATTTGGATAAAACAAAGATCAGACCTAAAGAGAACAAAACAAGGTAGAATGACCTTCTAAATGAAGTTCTAGGTTGTAACTCTTATCTTGGCAGCCAAAATGTGAAGAGAAAAAAATAGAGAGAAATAAATTTCACTGCACTCTCGTTGTTAAGTACCAAAAACTTAAACAATTTGTAAGATAACTTTAAAAGCATTGAGAAATCCTTCTAAGAAATCTCTGAAAATTTTTAATCTAATAATGTTTGTTTCTTTCAAAGCATGAATATGTCCTTTCTGCTTTAGTTAATTGCACATGTAATCCTAGACCTGCTTTGTAGTGTATATTGATGATTTGTAGTTAAAAATTTCTTGTTTTAAGCATGTGAATGCTATTTACACTAATGATGAGAAACACAACAAAAGAACATGAAATATCAGTCTGACTCTCCGCTTAGATGGTGAGATACCCAATCTGGCTGAACATCAGAATATTCAGGGATGCATTCTAAAACTGTAGTTACCAAGTCACACTCTCAGTGATTTTGATTTAGTAGGTCCCTGTTTTTTTTTTAAAGTACTCCAAAGGAATTCAAATCAGCCAAGTTTAGAAATCCTTGATACGGGTGATGACTTACACATAAGAAATGCAGGACTCATGAAAGTTTTCTTTATGTCTGGCATAGCTTCATCAACCTACTCACCATATATAGAATTCTATTACGGAGAATCCTAACTTTTCATTTTGTAGTTAGAAATGCAAACACTATTAGAATAAGAGACATTGATTCATATAATTCATGATGATCATTGACAACATTTATCAAGGTCTAGTTGAACCAAGCGCTGACTAGGCTATAAAAGAAAAAACAGGTATGAGAAGAGCTTTGTCAGACTAGCATTGCAGAGCAGGACAAAGCTCTGATCAACTCCATAAGCAGAAAGTTGGGTTTGCATCATGTTTTTACCATGACTGAGCTGTGTAACTTTGAGCAATTTACTTAACCTCTCTGAGCCTCATGGATAAATCAGAATAATAGTACACACCTCATTATATTTTAGTGAGGAATAAATACATGAAAAATACTAGAAACAATTCCTTATACATACCAATGCTCAATAAACACTATCTAGTGTTAATCATATTGATACTCCTTTTAGGTTAGCTGAACATTTCCTAACCTGGCTAAATGTTCGAATGGTCTATGGCCTATTTTTCAGAGGGTGGAGTAGTATTTATTTTCCCATTTCTGTACAACATGCTCAGATTGTGGTTATAGCCATGATTTTTCAGTTTTAGATATTTTCTAATCACTCTCTACTTTGAAAAATAAGAATGCAGGTTTTTAGTATCAGCACACACACACACACACACACACCCCTTCCTCTCAACTATTCAGTATAGTTGTGTCATGACTTTTTGATTGATTAATTTTTAAATTTTTATATGACATATATCATGAAAATACAAATCACAATAGAGCAATGAATAACACAAATACCTTAACTTTTTCATGCAGTATTTTATTTTTAATTTATTTTAATTATTAATGAAATAATTTCATTTTTTTTCTTGTTTAGCTGTGGCCTGGTTGATTTCTAGGATTGCCACACAGTTATCTTTCTGGTACCTCACTTCTATACCATACTTGGAATTCCTATTTCCTCTCTCCTATAGCTGATGCTCTGTTTCTCTTTCTTGATTATTTTCCTGTCTTAACAGATCATATGCTTCAACAGTTTGGGGAATGCTACATTGAGATCTTGCATGTTTAAAAGTATGCATATTCTACTTTTCACTCTCGTTTGATACTTTGGATAGATGAAACATTCTACATTGAAAATAATTTTCCCAGGTTTGGGTTTTTTTTCTGATCTACTAAATCAACCTCCTTCAACTTCCTGCTTTTCAATAGTACAGCTTAGAAAAAAAACCTGTATGTTGTTTTTCATATGGTTTTCAGAAGGGGGAAAAGGGAAACAAGCATCATATAAGCCAATTCTAGCTGCTGTAAGAAATAAACCCTCAAAACTTAGTGGCATAATGCAATATGAGTTTCTCTCTAACATAAATTCCAACTAGTGGTGTCTTTGTGTTTGCTCATGTAGGCAAGTTCCGCTCATGTAGTATTCGGGACCTAGGAGCTGTCCTCAGTACATAAATGGTTGTTAATTTCCAACTAGCAGATGGGGAAAGAGACAGAGCTTAGTACAGTGAAG
Source organism: Galeopterus variegatus (assembly GCF_000696425.1). Taxonomy (NCBI): domain Eukaryota; kingdom Metazoa; phylum Chordata; class Mammalia; order Dermoptera; family Cynocephalidae; genus Galeopterus; species Galeopterus variegatus. The sequence goes on along the minus strand of NW_007729514.1, from coordinate 122,578 downwards.
AGGTTTTTGTATGTCAAGCCTAAGTGGCCTATGTCACTTCCAAACACATTTCATTTGCCAGAACTCAGTCAAATTGCCACAACTAATATCTAGAGAGGCTAACGATTATAGTCTAGTTGTGTGCTGAGGCATAAATAGAAACTTTTGTAGCTGGTGCATTGCTACTGAAGAAAAAAGTCTAATTGTTCCAGTCAGCATAATTTGACATAATTGGCTATGGGGTTACATCATAGGAGCATTACAGTAAATTAGGTAATATTTCATCAAATTGAAAATGCACCCCCCCGACTATGACTTTGAAAGAGAAATGTCACCTCTATTCCATTCTGTGCCACAGTGCTGAATTTAGAAGATATGTTCAGAAAATCGAAATTCTTTGAATTACTGTAAAAATTGTGGCAACAATTATGATGATGATAGTAGTAACAATAATAGATGACTTTCATTATGTTATAAATCAATATCTGAGACTATGCTGAGACTTTCCTTCTGTGATTTATACAATAAAACATAAGATAGGTAATATTTTTATACCTATTTCATAGATGAGAAACAGAGAGGCTAAGAATTTGCTCAGACTTAGGATCTACTGGTTCCAAGTCTAGATCTGTGTCATTTAAAAACATAGTGGTCTTTCCACTATACCATGCTATTCTGCACTATGCCGTAGGATTTAAATAGAGTCTTATAAAAATGTCCAAGGTATGGTAATGCCTTTCTGATTCTCCATCATGAATATGCCCTCTCTGACTTAAACAAAAAGTTTGGGTTTGAGTTATAAGAAGCCAATTAATTGTTTCAGTATTTCTGGATCTTATTTTCCTCAGAAAAATCTTGGATATTTACTCTTTATGGTCAAACTGCTAAAATTCATAAGTGGAATAAATAATTTGACAATAGCAAGCCCATTGTGTTTACTGCATGGTCAGTGCTGTAATTCAGTCTCAAAAATTATCCTCTCTGGTAAAGCTGCCAAGCTGCCCAAACAATGAAGGGTTTTAGCTACAAAGTGAAGTTTTCTGGAATTATAATATTCCTTTTGACCTCTGGGATGACTAAATGCTATTTAATTCCTTCCCTTTATTCACTACAGTGAAAAAGACTTGGAAACATGCTGGAGCAGAGGTAACATTTCCTTTCAAAACCCTAGCCAGGCATTAATACTCCAGGGGAGTGGGGAGAACACTTTCAATTTGGTGGTGAAATACCTTATTTACCAGAATGCTACAAATGTCCTTCCTCTTTGTTGGGATTGCAAGAACTATGATGTAACACCGGAATCAATTATTTCAAATTACAGTGACTGGAACAATTAGACTCTTTCTTCTATAGTAGTGTACTAACAATTTAACTGGGGCTGAAATGGAACTAGTTTATAACCGACTGAAGGTAGTTATGCAAGAGCAGCATGGTAGCTCCTTTTTCAAGAGCTTTAGCTTTTAGGTACTGTTACTGCTAATTACTTTAGGTGAGAAACACTATAGCTGTCAAACTTCACAATCAATTCTGGCTTTGAACCAGGTAAAACTGAAATGCTTGAGTAGTTAGATTCCATTTATTCACTGGCTATTTCATACAGGTGCTAAATGCAAAGAAACTGCAGTTGGAATCTTTGTGTTCAGTCCCCTCTCCTGGCTGATTCAATAGCATTTGATCTGATGTGAAGATTTTTAACTTCCTTACTATATACATAGCCCCAGCATGATCAATACCAAAATGCATCTTCAATCCGGGCTACTTTACATCCCATTTGCCTAAAGAGTTTATATAATGAAATTCACAAGCAGCAAGATCTATAAATGAGTTACTGACAAAGAGGGAATGTCACCCAGAGATGTTGATTCTAAGCAGGAGTGATACCTGAAGCTGACTGATAAGGTTTTAAAAAAAAAAAAAAGCATGCCAGTGTCATCGCAACAGCAGCACAGCCAGCCCCAGGCAAGACCAAGAAGCCAGAGCCACCTCCACCACCCTCCTGGGCTATTCGCTCCATATTTAAAAGAGGATAACATCTGCCAACCGCTTTTCTCCCACTCCCTTCTTAGGCACTTCCTACACTGATGTTTGCTACTCCAAAGTCTATTCTCAAAGCTTGTTTTCTACTTCTTTATTTACACTAAGCTCACAAATGATAGATTAACAATGCAAGTGTTACCACACTTCTAAGAGAAGAGATTGCTTTTTCATACGGAACAAGTCTAGGTGAAGAAAAATATTGGAATTTGGTATTAGACCAAAGGGCTTGGGAAGCATTTGAGATCTTCTTGGCACCCATAAAACTCATACAATATAATAGGTCACATACTTTTCCTATGGGTAAAATAAATACAGGTGTTCAATGAAATTTAGAGCCCAGAGAGCCAGGACTGGAGGATTTACCTAAACTGGTGTTTCCCTTTTAAAATGGAGTATATGAAATAGCTCTTTCAGGTTAGCAACACTGAGGGTACTTGTTACATAAGCAAACAAATACAAGAAGTCATACAAATTCTTGAGTCTTAGCTAAATAGAATAGAATGGATGGTGCTACGACCCCAGAATCTGTATTTAAATAAGCACTCCCAGGTATTCTTTTGATCAGCATAATGGTTATGGAGTCAGTCTGCCTGGGTTCCTGTACTCAGCTCAACCATTTATTAGCAACAAATTATTTAAGAAAACTGTGCTTCAGTTTCCTCATCTGTAAAATGGGGATGATAATGAATAACCTACCTCATTAGATTGCTATGAAGCTTAGAAGAATTGACAGATGTAAGGCTCTCAGAATAGTGCCAGGCACTACCGGTGTTTGCTAAATAGTAGCAAAATATACTCGACTTTGAGAAACACAGCTCTAATGGTAATGCCTTTGAAATCATTGCCACAATTTCAGATAATCAGTCTAAAAGACGATGCTGGTAAGTGTAGTATAATATGAAATATAATTGGTCATTGTCCCCAGTTCCTGTCACAGAGCTCCTAAAACCCTTAGAATTTCCTGAGCAATAGGAGTGTCTTTTGTTATTCGTAATGAGGCCCTTTCATAAAATCTGAGTTTATGCTAATGAGGTGACTTCAGGCGGGGTCTCTAGATAGGCTCAAGATAGGAAAAGTCACCAGAAAGAGGTATGGAATTTTCAGCTCCACTCATCAACATGTGAGATGGGGTGGGGGGCTGGAGATTAAGCCCAATAAAAATTCCTGATCGAGGTTTGATGAGCTTCCAGTTTGCTGAGCATGTGTAAGTGCTAGGAGGGTGGCTCCCAGAGAGGGCACTGAGGCTCCTCACCCCTGGTCCATACTTGCCCTGTGCATCTCATCACCCAACAGTTCATCTGTGTCCTTTGTAATATCCTTTATAACAAACCAGCAAATGTAAGTGTTTTACTGAGCTCTGTAAGCCATCTTACCAAATTAATCAAACCCAAGGAGGTCGTGGGAAATCCAGTTTCTCAGAACTGTCAGTCAGAATCATAGGTGACAACCTACGACTTGTGATTGGCATCTAAAGTGGAGGCAATCTTTTGGGACTGAGTCCTCAACCTGTGGGATCTGGTGCTGTCTTCAGATAGATAGTATCAGAATTGAATCGAATTGTAGAATGTCATGTTAATTGAATCAACGCATTATTTACAAAAATTATTTCATGATATAAGTCAAAAGACAAAATTACAACAGATTTCATCTAAAGATCTTAATTGGCTTTTATTTGCAATTCTAGAATCCAGTAACATCTCCTTCTATAAAACAGAATGAGTGATGAACTGAGCAGAGGAAGTTGGTTTTATAGATAGAAAAGGTATGAGGAAAGCAGAAAAAAAAATGAAAAGCAGATTGGTCATTTCAAAGTTATTTCCTTGTAAAGGTTAACGCAGAGGGGACTTTCTTATTATGACACCTAAAACTGGTTTGTTTGGAGATTTGGCTATTATCTCTCACTCTCCTGATTTCTCAGAAGGTCAGGTAAACAACTTAGTTTTGGTTTGGTGGCATAGAACTTTAGCATGAGTGACTTCATTTTGGTTTGGTCTGTTGGGCCTAGTGCAGGAACTCAGTCTAAACCAATGGCCTCCTATAAATTTTATTTAACATATGAGGGGACTTTAAAAAGTTCATGGAAAAATGAAATTAAAAGAAAATCCAAATCTTTCTATGAACTTTTTGAAGCACCCTGGTATATGACTAAATAGAAGGTATAGCACTATGTAGAATGCATTAAAAAGGGAGAAAATACAGGTTTGAGACAGGGATATGACCCTGGCGTTGTTGTCGCTCTTTTGTTTGGGTGTCAATTTATCCAAGAATATATTGATTTAGAAATACTTGCAAAAATTTTATATAATACAGGTAATTTGTGAAAACATAGAGAAGCCAAAAGCATGAAATAAATACCCCAGTGTGTAAAGAATCTAGCTTTTGAGAGTGTACCGATAGAGTAGGTCATGTGAATGAAATGCCCATCAAATGTGTTGTATCATGGACAAACATGGTTGGAACAATGTGTGTCAGAGTCATCCATGGAAACCTGTGCAATGAAATGAAAAGAAAGTAGTCTGATTTTCTTTGAAGTGTTTTCTTGTAACAAGAGATAAAAGCAGACATCTATTTTCTTTGATGTTTTTATCCTAAATTTTGTATTTGATTTTCCTATAAGTATTATAGGAAGTTTTCTTTTCAAATCGCTAGATCATACCCATATTTTCAGGGAAGGGAAAGAGTTGTAGTAATGGCAAATCCCTTGTAGGTATTTCAACAACAAAGAGCAGATTTCTCATGGCAGGGTTGTGAATTTCACTTTTACTTTTCTAAGTTTTAATCCATTATGCAAACAAATGTATCCACCTTAAACCCAAGTGCTGCATTTCAGTACTTTACATGCTGTTTACTTCTCAGAAGAGAAAGGAGAAGGGTGTTTAAACCTCAGATAAGCAAGGCACACATCTATGAACTACAATGATATCATTCAATGCCATGTTTACACCTAGTTAGAAATAAGTGAACATCTGCTGATTAAAAAATAGAACTATAATAGTGGCCAGTAGGGAATAAAACACTTTATTGAGCTTTGTTATGTAGATGTAAATGTGCTTTGTAGGAAGTGCTTTATTTGCAAATAAAACAACTAACTGCTGGAGCTAGAAATACATGCACAAAGAAGATTCTGAACTAATTTTGAGAAAATAATCGTTTATCGTGGGCATCAGCTAATGCTTCTGCCTTCCTCCAAATTTATATTGTTTTTGACTATTAGGAGGAAGACTTTCACGGCTCGGAACAAAATCCTGCTTAACAGGTGTCTGGTCATACTCTAGCCAGTAGTACCATTCCTGGTGCCTTTTCCTTAATTTCTTACAAAATGTTTTTGATCTTTTCCATTCATTCATTCATCCAACAAATGACTAAGATCCTGGCAGATTGGTCTGATATCTAACACATCCCATCTCGTTTTTAAATGACATGTTGAAGAAAATCTTGGAACACATTATGAACAAAATGAGATTCTGCTTTATTTTCATCCTCAATTTACCTCCCCTCTCCTGTTCTGGAAACTGCCTTCTTTGGTCACCCATGTCTTCCCAAACTCCTAAACCAAAATTTCTTCTACTTCACAATTTCTTCAGGCTTTATCCCACTAGAGCTCTGTGAAGAATTTTATAGTTCGACTGGCCCCTTCTTAAAAATATTTCCTGGCTGAACACCTGCAGCACTGAACATGTGTGATTGTTCCTCTGTGTCTCTAAGTATTCTTTCTCTAGTTCTTTGTTCTCCTGCCTTTCTCCTACTAGATGCTGGGCTTTTAAATTTTTTTATATAGATACAACAATTAATAAGACAGTCTTTGTCTTCATGAATATTATATTCTGGTGGGGAGAGACAGAAAATATGGCACATGAAAACACACTGATTATCAATCAACCAAAAAATTTTAAATAGAATATAATAACTGCCAGGAACAACAATAAAAAAGACAGGGTGACAGGAGAAAAAGTGACCAGAGGGATGGAGAGAGGATAATTAGGCCCTTAGGAAAGCCTCTCTGGAGATTTGAACGACAGTGTGAAAACCATAGTGAAAAGATCCGGAGGGGAAGAGAAGGTGTGCCAAGCCCTTAGATGGAAGTGAACCGAGTGAAGGAGGATATAAATGAGGAAAATGGGCTTCAGGACACAGGTAGAGCTGAGGCCACCTTACTGGGCCTTGTTAGGAGCTTAGATTTTCTTCTCGTTGCAGTGGGAAACCACTGGATGGTTTCTACAAGCAGAGGAATACCATCTCATCATGTGCATTTTAAGAGATGGCTCTGACTGCAATACAGAGATTGGACAATAGGGGACAAGAGAAAAAAAGAAGGGAGACCCATGAGGAGCATGGAGCAGGTTTCTAGAAAAAGAAAGAGCCAGTGACAAAAAAAAAAAAAAAATCAAATTTGGGCATTATCTATTGTCATCTTCTTATGGAAGATGAGGATTTAATTCTCCTTTGCCATCCCCTATCATTTCACACATGCACCCTTCCCATTTTCTTATCCTTCCCATATTTATAAATTATAATTTTTGTGGAGCAATATACAGAATTTACTTTATCATGACAAAAAAAAAAGCCCCAGGAAAAAAAAAAAAAAAAAAGAGAGAGAGAGAAATGAAGACTTGGACTAAAGTGGTATGAGTGGAGTTGGTAAGAGTATTTTTTTAAAATCATTTTTATTGTAAAATAAATAATAGCAGCAGAAAAGTGTAGAAAATAACTGAATAGCTTAGTCAGCTATTACAAGGCAAATACTTTTGTAACCACCACCCAAAACAAAAAATAGAACTTGGCCAGACACTCCAGAAATTCTCTACATGCCCTATAGTTACCAAAATCCTGTTCCTCCCCGCAATTAACACTGTCCTCACTTTATCCTTTTCTCTTCCTATTTTTTATAATCCTATCACCTAGTGAGCATCCCTAGACATCATGTTGGGTCAAGCTCATTTCTTGCGTAAAGTTGATGTATCTTTTGATACTCTTTTTATCTACAGCTTTCCCATCCTTCCTTTTCTTTTCTTTACATTTTATTTGTTGAAGGACCTGGAATATTTGGCAAGTAGATTTTCATGGTCTGGATTTTGCTGATTGCATAGCACGGTGCTGTTGAATACTTGTGCTCTTCTGTCCTTTGTATTTTTGAAAAACTGGTGCATGGACCCAGAGACTTCATCAGATGTGCATTTAATCCTTTAGCAAGATTATTGGTGGTATTTTGTTCCTTCATTAGGAGATACATTATGTCTGATTGTGTCTTTTTTTGTGATACTAGTAGCTAAATTCATTAGGGGTTTCAAAACAATGATGTTTTAATTCTGTCATTTCATATAAGAAAAACCTTTATAAAGAGATGCTTCCTCTCAACTACTATTTGGTTACACAATGGTATAACTCATACAGGAAAGCTGGGATAAATCCTTGAATTTTACTATTAATATGCCAGTTTTAACCATAATGATTTTTCCCCCTTTAATTCTCCCAAAGATAACAAATAAGTCTATTTTTTTCTTTTGAAAAGTCGATATATTAGTCAGTCTTTAAAGCTATCCATACTATAAACCAAACCCACCTTCCAGTCTCATCCTGTATTATTCCTCTCTAGATGTCCCGCAGCATGCAACACCAACTGTTTTTCTGCTCAGTTTTCTGTATATGCTTCATGCTCTATGATCCACCGACCTGCATTGACATGATTCCACCCACCTGGAGTCCGTCTTCTCACCCTCATTCCCTACCTTCTACATGAATTACTTAGAGGAGACACATGAAAGGCTTTTGTTTGATGATTCTTCTGCATCCAATACCCCCACTTTAGGTGAGTGAGGACAAAAGATGCTGCAGACAAAAAGAATTCATGCAGGAATTCTACAAGAAAAAATTATTAACATTTCTCTTAGAGTCTGGCGGAGGCTTAGTGACTGATTATGTGAATGAAAGAAAAGCTAACCTAATCAGAGGCAGATAAAACACAAATCAAATGAAGTTAAGTTTCAGGGTCACTACTTGCTCAAGCCTCCTCCAAGAGTATGTACTTGATTTTGTACTTGTAATATTGTACTTTTTTAGTAAAAAACACCCCTGAAATTGTTTAAGCATGAAGATTCATGAATATTTCTCATTTTTTATTATAGGAAAAAAAGACAACTAAGAACTAAAATATTATGGTAATGTACTAGTTACCCTGTATCAGTTAACTTTCTTCTGCTCTAGTTTGCTCATTTGTAAAATGGGAATAATGTCACTTTCTCTGCCTATGTCAAAAACTTCTGGTGAAGATCAGACAAGAGTTTTCAATCATTCAACAAATATTTATTAAGAACATAACATGCATCAGATTCAATGCCAGTTGTTGGGAGCTCACTGGAAGATAGACATTAATAAAAAGATCACGCAAATAAATGTACTCTATGTTAGAGCATTTAATAAACTGTAAGGTGGTAACTGTAATGCCACAAATGTGAGAGTAAAAATATTTGGAATGTCTTGTGGCTTCTAAAGATCTGTGTTTTTAATCATCAGTGTACCCAGAGGTGATTAATTCCTGAAGAAGAAAAAAAAAAAAACCCACAAAAAATAACTGTTTCAAGTTATCCCAAACTCATAATTAATTGATTCCACCAAGTCAATTAAATAATGGATAATGAAAAATATAATGGCCATAGGGACTGGTATTCAAAATAGCTGATCAGCACATTCTTTCCCAAGAGAGGGGACTACTTAAAAAGTATCAGAAATTTGCTTAGTGAATATGTAAAGTGAGAAAAAGCCAAGCACTGTGAAAGTAAACCTAGGTAAGCTAATGACAATGGAGTCAGCCAAATGGGTGTCCTCCTTCTAAGCAATACTGGGAGAATAAGCTCTCCAAATGTGCAATACTGTGTCGATGCAGATCCTGGCACTTTTCTCTCCAGTATAACACCCTCATGCAATAATCCAAAACACTCAGTTTTAAGGATTGCATTATGTGGTAGCTAAAATGTGGACTTTGCAGTCAGACAGATCTAGTGATAGTAATCTCAGTTCCTCAGAGGTCTGAAAACACTTTGGGCACATTTACATAACACCATGCAAGATGGTATGAATCAGGGAAAACAGCTTCACTTCTGGAGTAAGAGATGTATTTAAATCTCTGCCCTAATACACACAAGTTACTTGGTTGTAGGCTAACTACCTGTGTTTAATTTCTCTTGGCCTCAGTTTCTTCTCTGTGAAGTGTGAATAATAATAGTTCCTTTGTATCAGACAGTTAGTTATAAGGATTCAATAAGAGAATGCATGTAAGGAACTTAGCACAGTGCCTGGAAAGTAATAAGCACTCAGTAAAAATTCACTACTGCTACTACTTACTACACCTTTCTTTACTACATTACTACTACCACTATCACTACTGCTGCTGCTGCTACTGTTATTATAGACATAATTTACCTCAAAACCAGCTTGGAGTAATTTTGGGACTATTCACCTACTCCTTACAAGCTCATTGAAGAGGATGTGGCTGTACTGGCCCTGGAGGTTACAAAGTGACACAGAACCAGGCAGTTGACTTACTGGTTATTAGATCATATTCTTCAATTTGTGGAAAGACTATTACTCAATTTAATATATATATATGTGTGTGTGTATATATATATATATATATATATATATATATATAAAAATATTT